>NC_056734.1:113605391-113727891 GCF_019279795.1 Protopterus annectens
CTATTCGGTGGTACCATCCCATTTCATACCAACATCTGCTCCCCTCCCCCAATACAGGTATACCATTGCAGTATCAGACAGCTTGAGTGACAACAGAACTATTCTAATACAGCTGATGCAATTCAAACGGGAAATGATGCACTGTTCTCAATGAAGTTAGCATGGATATTTCACAACAGGCTATTCATAAGATACAAGGCAGCAAAAACAGATATTGAGAAAAAACATTTTGTCAAAATTGTACTACTGCACACAGTTACATTTGACTTTACACCTTTAATAATGGCAATAACCCCAGTGCATGTTACAACTGAAATTAAGCAGATTTGTAAACTGCATGCAGCATCAGAATTACACACAAAATTAAAAAGTACAATACAAAACGCCAGACTGGTACTCTGTCAAAACAGGCTGTAATACTACCCTCACAGCTTCCAGTGCGGTATAGGTTTACAGAAAAAAAAAGAAAACTGTTGCTGAAGATGTTTAATAAGTAAACTGACTACAGCCAGTTTAGCGTGCAGTGTTCTCAGCAGAACTTTATCACAGTAACACAATGAAGACCAGTTATAAAGGAAAAAGGCCAGATGCAGCAGTATACTATACTGTGTATACTGGGGCAACTGTAAAACCTAAAAAATAAAACTCATGTCTCATGTTAGACTTTCATTACATGATTTGCACACAATACAACAGGGTATTTAACAATACAAGGGTATTTAACTATAAAATACAGAGTGCAAGAAGGTCAGAGCTTAGACAGTGTTTCTTGAATCTGATTTCACAGTTTTAGTAGCTTAAATGGTTGGCACTGTATAGACAACATAATACAACTAAATAGTTATATAGTGAACTATACAGGATTGGACTTGTACCATAACATAAATTTAGAAATCATCTAGAGGCACAGATTTTATTCCATCTTTTATGCAGAGGTGAAATTGACCTGCCTCCCACCACACAATTTCTAACATTACAAAAAAACACAGACCTCTCTAAAAACGATCTTTAAGTTAACCACTACATGATCAGTACACCAAAAGAAATGCAATCACATTACAGTCATGAATTCATCTACCTTGGCTAACAATAAAAGGATACACAGTGATTTGACTGCAATTCTGTTAATACCACTCAAATACTACAAAAAAATCACATATGTTTGCCCCCCCAACATGTAGTTTATTCACTAGATGTTATGCAAGGTGAAATATTTCATGATAAAAAAAATGAGTAGACAGTGCTCTTGGATACAGACATTTACTGCCCTTCCATCCTGCCAATATACCAAAACAGCTGATCCCATAACAGGTCAGGATGTCCTTAAAAATATCTCCTAGTACTTGCTTTAATGTAATCTGGTAGTCTATTCATGCATCAGTGGAGAGAGAAAAAAAACAGAATACTATTCATTGTTATAGAATCTTCTACATAGGTTGTCTGATTTTCTATTTGTCAACCACAACAATTTCCAGAGGAAGTTGTCTGTAAATGTTCTCTATACCTGAATACGGTCTCCTTAAATATCTGCCCCACTGTACAAGTTGGCACACTTTAGTCTTATAGTTTCATAGGCGAATAGCAAGCTAAGCCTTGCCAATAACCTGAGATCAGACTCAAACTCTGTACCTTTTACCAATAAGGCAAACTTAAATTTTCACATCCATGGATACCATTGGTGTTATTCCCACTGACTCTTTCCTGTTTCCTCATGCTTGCTTCCCTATAAGTTTTCCATTTTATTTCATGTTCAAGTTAACAAACAGGTGCTGACGTGGGAACATGGGTGAAATTCTTGGCTAGGCTTATAAGGGCCTCTGGGCCAATAGCCTACTATCATCCTATGAACAATGACTTCATTTCTGATTTCCTTGACTTTATAAATCTGTTATACAACCATAGTTCTTTAATTATTAAATAATTGGGTGATATGATTAGAAAACTCCAAAGCTGGATCTACCCATATACACATTAATCTATAGTTTCAACCACTGTGTGCTATATTAAATATTCATCTTTTAGTGTGTATTTTTGGGAGACCCACATGCTTAGTTTTTGTTTCATTAGCACCTGCTCAAGCCCAACATCTGATATGGGGAGGGATCCATACATCTCAACTTTTCAGATTTTTGCAAAACATCCAGATCTTTGCCTCATATCATTGGTGTTCCTTATTACAGTTTTCTAGCAACTAACTGAGGACTGAAGTCAAGTAACAGTGGCATACATTTTATTTTTAGACTTTCTATCTTTCAGAAAATACACATATGGCTAAATCTTGTTATTTCTAGCAATTTTCTAAGTTTATAAGAGCAATATTTAAAATCTGCCCCTATTTTTTATGCCCCCCCCCATTATATTTGGATTTGTCCAGATTTGATGCCTTGAAGTAAGAGGGAAGGAGTGTCCAGATCTTTGCTTCATGTTATCTTTAGCTTGTTGCTCACTTTTGCAGCTGAGGACTGAAGTCACTAAATAGTGACTTATGTCTGAGTTTCAGACTTTATATCCTTCAGAAAATATATGTTAGCACCTAGCATACATCCTGGTCTAGCAACCTTCTAAGTTGATAAAAGCAATATTTAAAATGTGAACCATCCTACCTTATCTACTGGATATGGGCATGAGAGGAGAGTTGCAGATCATGGGATAGCAGCCTGTAGGGATTTTTGGAGACTTCTGTTTGTCTTAGCATTTCAGCTCCTTGCCCCAAATATCAGAGATAATATATTAAATAAAATGATAACTCAGACAACCAAAAACTTAAAATTTCAGTGTGTGTAGATGATACAATGATATTTACAAGTTGTTCCATAGAGATTTGATCAACTTTATATGACACATAGCATAGCTTCCCAGGCATTGCAAGCCTCTCCTTTAACAAGCTATAACAATCTGCATTCACATTTAATGCTGTTGAGTCAAAATGAGTAAAAAATAAACTTAATTTGGTATTGAAGCCATACCCTGGCAGTTTATTTAGATTTTCATATTACTATAGTCCCTAGAGAAACATTTCGAGTTTAGATTTTCATATTACTAAAGAGGGAAAATATCAGCAAGTCGAATAATATGACAAGCGGTCATTCACAGAGTAACGGCTTGCTTGCTTCAACAGCTCCAAAATCAAGAGAAGGATTCAACTATAGCTGTATTTAACGGGAGTTAAACTGTCTGCCAAATATACCTGCAAGCCAATTACATTACAATTGTTGCCATTGCACAGATCACAACTCACATAAGCAAAGAAGGAAGCAAGCTGAAAAGTGATCCAACAATTTATTTTTTTTTTTGCTACCCAGTGGTTGGCTGTAATGTGCATAGCATATGCCTGCTGCCATCCTTGCACCTAACTGCAACCTTCAATTACAGTTCCATCTGAGATTCTCCCATGTGACTTTCAAAGGAGAAAAAAAGTTTGTTAGTTGAAATGGAAAAATGTACCATTTTTGTGGTAACGTTTTCCATCTGATTTCAGCAAAATAAGGAGTTAATTTCTGTTTTCATTCACTTTTTCTTAAGTCACTATTGTACACCAAGTTTCGAACAGCTTCAAAAGGGGCCGGTGCACGCCTCTGCACCAATGCCTAAATCCGCCACTGATTCTAACTTCAAAACTGTGTAGTCTGAAGGTGAAACATGCAATGTAATCTATTTATAGCTGTATCTGTAGCTGCCTAACTCTCTCTCTCTCTATATATATAAATAGATATGGGATCTATTTCACTGTTTTAGCCGATGGTGTCGGCAGGAGCTATTTTGCACATCTGAGTAGCGGAGCTAACCTCACATCCTGCCCTCTGCTCTCGATGGCAGCAATCGCCTCTTCATTCTTTAACTCCTTCAGCTCTGGTTGCAGCAGGAGCTTCTTCACCATCTTCTTCCGTCTTATGTTGTCTTGCATATTTTTCACCTAATGAGGTAGCCACACCTGCTTCTTCACATCTTAGTGGCAACAGCTTTCAGCTTATATCAGTAAAAGCAATACCGCTTCACTCTGTATATTCGTCCTGCCTCATTTTAATTGCATAATCTCCATCCAATAAGCTACTTTGCATTAAACACAACATTATATGTAAGTATATATGCACTTCTAACCTTTACAAGTATCAGACAAATACCCCATCCCCTGCTAAATCACAATGCTTGATCCACAAAATAACCCCAGCATCAACATAAAGATCAGTTATTATACTTCAACAAATATACAGTAAATGCATGTAATTAGAAACCATTTCTACAATAATATAAATCTCATATAACAGTACCTAAACCTCCTTTATCATTTTAAGAAACTACTGATTAAACTGTACCTTATCACCATGAACTAATTAACATACTGCACAGATCTATCGAGGTAACAGTCTTATTTGCAGAGTCAGGTGCGAACAACGCTTTGTCTTACTTTCTGACCTGGCTGTCCAAAATACAGCATATACTTTACTCACAAAAACATAAAACAGATCAGGGGCAAATATGCCTCTGAATAACCACAGATATCAAAAGCCTAATTAGACAAAGTCTGGAAAACATGGAAAGCAACTCAGCTAACAGCACCCTTCAACACAGACGCCTAAAATAAGAAAAATAATAAATAAAAGCAACACATACAGCATATCTAAAAATGGCACACTGGCTTTCACAGCTTTGCCCAAGATATTCTGGAAATTCATCTAACAAGCAGTGCTATTGATTATCATTGTCTAAATAGTTTATCTCTGCAACTACTAACATGAAAGTATTTCCAGTAGTATTTACTAACCTCACCAGTTGCAATCCAAAATCACATGGTTGCTGCTTCAGGTAACACATGTCATTTACCACAGAAGTGTTCATTAATAGAAATTAGCCCTACATCCTACTTCAAACAATTTGAACCAAAAGAAGTATAGAACATCTTAAAACTGGACAAAAAGCAGGTGCTAGGCTAAGAAACTGCATCCTATGTTACTTAGAATGGTACAAGTTAAAGCAGGTGCTAGGCTAAGAAACTGCATCCTATGTTACTTAGAATGGTACAAGTTAAAGCAGGTGCTAGGCTAAGTAAACTGCATCCTATGTTACTTCGAATGATGGCAGTTAAAGCAGGTGCTAGGCTATGTAAACTGCATCCTATGTTACTTAGAATGGTGCAAGTTAAAGCAGGTGCTAGGCTAAGTAAACTGCATCCTATGTTACTTAGAATGGTGCAAGTTAAAGCAGGTGCTAGGCTAAGTAAACTGCATCCTATGTTACTTAGAATGGTGCAAGTTAAAGCAGGTGCTAGGCTAAGTAAACTGCATCCTATGTTACTTCGAATGATGGCAGTTAAAGCAGGTGCTAGGCTATGTAAACTGCATCCTATGTTACTTAGAATGGTGCAAGTTAAAGCAGGTGCTAGGCTATGTAAACTGCATCCTATGTTACTTAGAATGGTACAAGTTAAAGCAGGTGCTAGGCTAAGTAAACTGCATCCTATGTTACTTAGAATGGTGCAAGTTAAAGCAGGTGCTAGGCTAAGTAAACTGCATCCTATGTTACTTAGAATGGTGCAAGTTAAAGCAGGTGCTAGGCTAAGTAAACTGCATCCTATGTTACTTAGAATGGTGCAAGTTAAAGCAGGTGCTAGGCTATGTAAACTGCATCCTATGTTACTGAGAATGGTGGTAGTTAAAGCAGGTGCTAGGCTAAGTAAATTGCATCCTGTGTTACGTAGAATGGTGGTAGTTAAAACAGGTGCTAGGCTGAGTAAACTGCACTTATGTTAGAATAGTGATAATGTATTTAACAAACCACTAGCTTGCATATGTAATCTTTTATTTACATCAGCTATAGTTTTTGACCCATTCAAGTTATTGTATATTCAAGAAAAAGTCTAAGTCTCATTCTCAGAACACTAACATCTGACTTTCAGTTTATGCCCAATAATAAATATATTTACAAAGTTAAATATATAACCACATGTTCAGTTCCATAAATAAAATGGGTTTGATATTAGACACTCAAAATGACTTTTAAAAAGGCTTTGGTACTATAACTGCTATATGTACAGCAACTGATAATATCTATGTCAACACAGAAAATGGACATATTAGAACTAGTGTTTTCATAGTCATGAATAAAACTTTTGAAACTTTAGGGCACTGTCTGCTACTTACTCAACTTGACAAGTTTAACTCTGGACTGAGCAATATTACCTGGCTTAAGGGTCACTTACAGAATCAAGCTTTCAAGTCATTCTGGCATCTTCTCTCTCTGACACAGGAACAATTAATTCTGGTGTTCCACAACAGTCAGTATTAGACCCACTACTTTTTCACTGTTTATTAATATGTCATCAGATCTTTCATTCATGGAACTAATACTGAGCATTGATGATTGTAGGCGTTAAGACGAATACATATGAATGGGGGTTAAATCCCACCACTGCCAGCCAATGCAAAGGTAAGATGGTGGTATACAAGGGGATGGGATTTGAATCTTATGACTGTCAACCAGTGTAAAAGGGGTTAAGCAGCTGATGGAGTTTGAATCCTACAACTGCCAACTCATGTCAGTGGCCACCAGGGGAATGGTCTCCTGAGTCTCATCACTTTTACTAAACTGTTTAAAGTATAAACAAGTAACATAAATATAAACCACTTAATTCACTAATTGCACCTTGGCCAGAAGAGCTTGCAGGAAATATGCACTGCTGCCATGGGTATGAACCTTCACCATTTATACCCAAGGTTAGGCTTCAAATTGAATACCCTGGTGAACAGAATCTTTGACCTAGCTCATTAGTAACTCTGACCTTCAATGCCTTCCAGGGCTCACTTGCCCACAGTTACTGGCCTTTAATTATATTCCGCTCTCACACAAACAGACACATAAGTGTAATGTGGATGTGTTTATTGAAGCTGCTTGAACTGTGCTTTAGCTATGCAAAAAAAAAAATAATAATAATAATTATCACGAGCGATACCTTGAAAGATAAGAAAAATCTTCACTACTTTCCCGCTCCGTCCATGAGACAGCAGCTTAAAATATATTCATGCAGGCAATGTCTAAATGTTATGTTTTTCATTGGAAGCACTTCATGATTGCATATGGCACCCTTTAAATAATACGTAATTGCAATATCACTAGGAAAGGAAATAAATCCCAAAACGAGCACATCTTAAAATTCTCCAACTACAAGGAGAAAAGGGATATGTATAAGGAAGATGATTGAGTTGTACTGGATGGTTGTAGTTAGTTACAAGATTAAACCCTTATACGCTATTACAGTAATTTATTTTACTCTACTAGAATGTCATATTGAATCTTTTATATGCAGTAATGCACTAGGTGCTGTTTGTTTTATTAGGATGTGTCACGAAATATGCCCCGCATATAACACAGATAAAACTACACAATAAAAAATATTACCACGAGCGATGCCTTGAACATTAAGAAAAATCTTTACTACTTTTCCTGCCCCATCCACGAGACAGCAGCATTAAATACACACGCAAGCAACACCTAAATGTTTAATTTCTCATTGCGAGCACTTCGTACTTACGTATAACGCCCCTTAAATAAAATGTAATTGCAGCATTACAAGTCAAGGAAGTAAATCCCAAAACAAGCACTTCTTAAAGTATGAAACTAATAAATAAAAGACATAAGAGAAATTATGATACATATATAATTACAGTATTAAGCACATGAAACATGATTAGATTTAGCAAACAGACACTAAACAAAATTTTCTAATAGCTACTTTATATACTAACAGAAATAGCAACTTACACATAGTTATTGTTAGAAAAAAGGTTGAATATTATTAGATATGCAGTAAGACACTATTGTATAAGTAGATATAGAGATTAATATTAAGAATTTCCAATACTAGAATATTACATATATACAACAGAAATCATAAATAATTACATAGATTCAGATGTTGGTGCTGGAATATCAACCCTAGGGCTTATATAAGCCTAATCATAATAATTTCCTGGCTATTCCTTTCCACATTATTTGCTTACCTGGACTCTTGTTTGGTAAGGTGGCTGGTTTGATCCCCGGGGTGCTTTTCTCTCTCCCATCCAATCATTGAGGTTTTTTTTCGGAGTCTGGCCACTCTCTGGGTAGGAACCTATTTCTCGAGTGTGTTTTACTTGAGTATTTTTTAACCTTAAGATGTGTAAAGAACATTACATGTATATGTAAGTATATATAAATGTATATATATATATATATATATATATATATATATATATATATATATTGTCATATAAGTTGACACAAATTTTGTAAAGATTTCTGGAATATGACTTGAATAACTACTTTCTAAAAAGTTAAGTGATAATAAATCTAATTATTTCATTAAAAGTGAGGAAGAAAATGGGAAATACTCATATAACTATAGAATAGATAATATTCTTATAGCACAGATATTACATGATACAGACTCTAGAAGTGAAAAATTACCTTAAATTATGAGTCTAATGAAACTACAATCTAAAAAGAATTATTTTATTTGTTTATTATTTATTTATTTTATTTTACATTTGTTGACCGGGCTAGTCTAGCTGGATACATGTCCATTTTCAGTAGAGGCCCGGGGAGAAAAGCTCCACACATAGAGAGAATACAATATACATTTACAAATGGTATAGAGTAGCATTACATAAAGACAATAGAAAAAGACATTGGTATTACATATTTGTAAAAATAACAATCACAATATTGTATAGATAATCCTAAGGATGGCTACAATTTGAAGCCGAGGGGGTAGGTTGATATCTCTGGGATAGGGTATATACTACAGAGACTAGTCTGGTTTAGGACATGGGCATGACCAATGAGACTTAAGAAATTCTTTGAGGTGATTTTTGAATTGATTAATCGAGGTCATTAGTCTTAGGCTATTAGGTAGGGAATTCCATAGCTTTCCAATGGAATTGGCATAGAGAGCATCGCCTCCAGAGTTATTAGATTTAATGGTTAGTACCTGGACACTATTAGCTGACCTGAGGGATTTTAGGTTGGAGTAGGAGGTCAGGATATTGCTCAGAGAGGGGGTTCTGTCCGGTTGGTTGATTATTTTAAAAGCTTCAGTAAGTTGGTTGAGTTTGAGAAGATTGGGGAGTTCTAGCCAGCCAAGGGTATTTAGGTTGAGGCAATGGTGAGTACGATACGGTGTTCCTGTTATAAATCTGGCTATATGATTATAGGCAACAGATAGTTTATTGAGTTCACGCTTATTGAGGAACGACAGTATTGGGGAGGCATAAAGGAGGGTGGAGAGGAGATGAGTGCGAGCAATGGTTAGTTTGGTATGAGGGGTTAGGAATTTTTTTATTCTGTACATAGATCCAAGTTTCTTGTTTACGGATTTAATGGTTTGGTTAATGTGTATATCAAATTTAAGCTTGTTATCAATAGTCACACCTAGTAGTTTGGTATGAGAGACTGGGACTATGATGGTACCATTTGTGGATTCCACGTGGAATGTGTTGTCCGCATTCAGAGGTTCTTTTCCTAGAGGAGTAGATGCAGAGAGGAAAAAAGTAATAATTTGGTTTTAGTAGGATTAAGGATGAGTTGCAGTTTAGAGAACCATTTTTCAACTAAAGTAAAACAGTTTTGGGTGATTGCTTGAAGTTTCAGGAGGGAGACGTCAGAACAGATCAAGGTGGAGT
Organism: Protopterus annectens; assembly: GCF_019279795.1. Taxonomy (NCBI): domain Eukaryota; kingdom Metazoa; phylum Chordata; order Ceratodontiformes; family Protopteridae; genus Protopterus; species Protopterus annectens. The sequence goes on from NC_056734.1 coordinate 113,615,045, forward strand.
CGTCTGCATATTGGATGCATGTAGATTTGGGGATGATTGAGTGAAGATCATTTATGAAGACTGAGAAAAGAAGAGGACCGAGTATAGAGCCCTGAGGAACACCGATGGTGTTAGGAAGTAGGTCGGATAGCTTGTTTTGCCATTGGACGGCTTGTTGCCTGCAAGAGAGATAGGCCTTAAACCAGTTTATGGTTGGGATGTCGAGATATAGGGTTTCCAGGGTATGAAGCAGATGCTGGTGATTGACCATGTCAAAGGCCTTTGATAGATCAAGGAAGAGAGCAGAGGAAATTAATTTATTGTTACGGTTGTTATTGACTGAGTCAACAAAGGAGAGCAGGGCAGTGGTTGTACTGTGATGGGGGCGAAAGCCATGCTGGGTTGGGGACAGAAGACTGTTAAGGTTGAGGTAGTGTAAGAGCTGTTTGTGAACACACCGTTCCATGACTTTAGCTATTGGAGACAATATTGCTATGGGACGGTAGTTGGTTGTTTCCGTGGAGGTCCCTCCTTTGTGAAGAGGGATGATATATGAGATTTTCCAAATAGAGGGAATGGTAGTTTCAGTTATAGTTCTGTTAATCAAGATTGAGATGGGATAGGCAATGGCGTCTGATGCTATTTGAAGGTATTCCGCAGGGAGCTGGTCGGCAGCTAAGGTGGTTGGTTTGAGTTTTTTCAGGAGGGTGCATATATAGGAGGTAGGTACAGGTTGTAAGTTAAAGGTAGGGTGGACTGAATCTTTAGTATGGGTAACAGATGAGGAGGTAGTAGTAAGCTGACTGGCTAGGGACTGGATGGTCTCGATAAAAAAAGAGTTAAAAGCATTGGCTATTTTTTCTGGTTCTTTCCCAATGAGTTTCTCAGGAGTGGGGGTAGTAGATTTACCCGGACGGAGGAGCTTATTAAATCCAGCCCAGAATTTCTTTGGGTTATTCTGGTGTTTATCCTGGAGGTGACAAAAATATTGTTTTTTATCTTGGGTAGTGGCTGCTTTAGTTATGTTTCTAAGCTGTTGAAACTTGATGCGATCTAGAGGGGTTTTGGTCGCTCTCCATTTATCCCAGGCCTGGTTTCGAAGTTTAATTTTAGTTTTGGTTTCGCTAGTAAGCCAAGGTGCTAAGCGTTCCTTAGTTCTGATTAGTCGGTTTGGGGAGTGAGAGTCAAGTATCTTCAGGAACGTGCTATTAAAGTGTGCCACGCTCTCTTCAAGGGGTAGAGTTTTTAGGGTGGACCAATTACAGGATTTGAGTTCAGCAAGGAAAAGTTTTGGGACAAATTTCTTCTTGTTTCTAACAAGTCTATATGAGGGAGGGTTAATAGGTGGGCACTTGTGTTTTAGAATATAGGTAATAAGGTGGTCACTGAGGTCATTGGGAAGGGTCCCTGTGGTGTAGTTATGTGTGTCTTTATTGGTAAGAATCCAGTCAATGATGCTCTCTTTTTGTTGAGCGTTGCCAATTCTGGTCGGAGATGAAATATTTTGGGAGAAACCATGTAAGTTAATAGAGAGGGGGTTTGTGAGTGCAGAGCAGAGGGACCAGTCGATGTTGAAATCTCCTAGTACTATGGTTTCTTGAGGGCAATTGGAGGCTAGCCAGCTGAGCAATTGCTCAAGGTTTTCTGAATTATTTCCTGGTGGAATATAAATTACAATGAGATTAATGTATTTTTGGGTATTTAGGCAAATCTTTAGGGAAATAAGTTCTATATTAGAGATTTTGGGGGGTTGGATGGGATTAGTGATGATGTTTAGTGTATTCTTGAACATTACAGCTAACCCCCCTCCCTTTTTGTTAATCCGATCGGCCCTAAGGGTGTTATATCCAGGTGGAAGAATTTCTTCGTCCTTAGTGGCTGGTTTGAGCCATGTTTCTGATAGGCACATAATGTCTGGGGAATGGGTAGCTAACATGGCATGAAAATTATGAACCTTATTGTTTATACTTCTTAGATTAAGGTGGAGTATAAGGAGGGAGTTGGTAGAAAATCGGGCAGATTTTATGGAATTAGAGTCTGCGGCAGTGGTAGGACCTGGATTGGGGTGGATGTCACCATCTGTGGCGATACATGTTTTCAAGTGGTCTAACGATCTTTGTAGTTTGAGTAACAGCTTAAGATTAGATTTAGTTGCAGATGGTTTGGGGTGGCGGAGGGTAAGATACACTGTGTTGGAACTGAGTGTATTGGCTGGGTAGAGAGAATGTGTGTTAGGGTGATAGGGAATGTTTGAATGTGTCCTAGTGTAACTCTTGGGGAAGGGAATCCCTAAGAGTGCTTGGTTTTCATATCTGGTTAAATAATAAGGAATAAGGAGGAGTACTACTGTAGGAAGGATGACAGAATATGTGGTTTTACCCATAGTATGCGAGAGGAAGGCCAGTAGGTAGGAAGAGGTGGAAGACTTTACTTGGTAGTTAAGGAAGGCCGAGAGTGTGGGTGGAGAAGTGGCAAATTGACAGGTGATCGGGATTGGTCAAGAGAAAGGGGGATGGGCTAACAGCCTAATAAATGTAGAGGTAGTGGGGGCGGGTGGGATATGGGGGCAGGGTAGGGCACGGAGCGAGCCCGAGCAGAGCGGGGAATACACCGCCAGGAGTCTGCAGGGTCTCAAAGGTAGCTGTAGGTAGGTGCAACAGTTTATATTAAAGTAAACTACTTTTCTGAAGAAAACAGTCTTAATTTCTGGGAATGTACTTAATGTTACCAGATTATGCTGAAGTACTGACTAGTTCCTGCCAACGGAACGCTTCCCTGGTGAACAATTGTAGAGTAAGGATAGTTATTTTACCCAAATGTCCCTTTTCAAGATACAATTTTTTCTTTTTAATTTTTTAACTGGTCTATGGAGTCGCACTGAGTATAGGTCCTTAGTTCAGTGTATCCTGGGAGCCATGCGGTGAGGGATAGTAAGGGGGCTTCCTAGAATAAATAGGGAAAAAGACAGCAGTTATAGTGATGCAATAGCCAGCTAGGACTCCTAACAGAGTAGTACTTTATAGTAAAGGTGTATAAAGAGTACAGTCAGAACACAAAAAACATTGCATAGCATTCAAAAATGATGTATCAGTACTATAAAAACGCCTTCACAATGTTCACTAACTGTAATATATGCGACGCTAACCCAATCTTCACTAGCTGTTATTAATTCACAAACTTCACTAGTTATACTGTATACAATGCTAGCACAAACATCACTAGCTGTTGGTAGTACAAGCGCCAGTACAAAACTTCTTTTGTTGCACTTTCACGACGCTTCACTATTACACGCCAATAATACAAAACTGCACTGGTTTTTACTTTAAGTCATGAAAGCTCAGTTACGCTACTTAAGAAGCACGTAGTGATATTATATCTGCTATTGCAGAGGTAGCGTTGAGGAATTTAACCAATTTAAACACTTTAAAAAGCCTGTAATGTACCTTCAAGTAAGGAGATGTGTCCGGGCAGGAGGATAGGGCAGTACCTGTTAGATTTAGGTTTAAAAAATGGCGGAAAAGAGATAGGGTTTACAATACCTCGCTGGCAGTCTGCAGGGTCTCAAAGGTAGCTGTAGGTAGGTGCAACAGTTTATATTAAAGTAAACTACTTTTCTGAAGAAAACAGTCTTAATTTCTGGGAATGTACTTAATGTTGCCAGATTATGCTGAGGTACTGACTAGTTCCTGCCAACAGAACGCTTCCCTGGTGAACAATTGTAGAGTAAGGATAGTTATTTTACCCAAATGTCCCTTTTCAAGATACAATTTTTTCTTTTTAATTTTTTAACTGGTCTATGGAGTCGCACTGAGTATAGGTCCTTAGTTCAGTGTATCCTGGGAGCCACACGGTGAGGGATAGTAAGGGGGCTTCCCAAATGTCCCTTTTCAAGATACAATTTTTTCTTTTTAATTTTATAACTGGTCTATGGAGTCGCACTGAGTATAGGTCCTTAGTTCAGTGTATCCTGGGAGCCACGCGGTGAGGGATAGTAAGGGGGCTTCCCAAATGTCCCTTTTCAAGATACAATTTTTTCTTTTTAATTTTTTAACTGGTCTATGGAGTCGCACTGAGTATAGGTCCTTAGTTCAGTGTATCCTGGGAGCCACGCGGTGAGGGATAGTAAGGGGGCTTCCTTCAAGTAAGGAGATGCGTCCGGGCAGGAGGATAGGGCAGTACTTGTTAGATTTAGGTTTTGAACATAAATAATATGAGAATTTTAACCATAATATCTAATCGACAAGATATTGGTGTCTTAGCAGTGTAAATTAAAGCAACTGTGTCATGTTGGATTGATATGTGAAATGTTGTACTAAGATGAAACAAATTTTGTTAAATGTAATTGAAAAATTGTTTTTGGAACCCTGATTATAAGAAACTCTATAAGTAAGATTAAACTAGGATAAGCATGTTACTGATGTATAAATATTAATACTTACACACAAAATTGCATATAATTATCTATTAGCTGATCATATTAACTATTTGCTATATGTAAACAGTGACATACTAAGTTATAAGGTTAAGATACATTAGTCTAAACACTATTCACAGATTTAGAAGGTTTGTGTGGGTACTTAATGTTACTCATGCAAAGAGGTACATTACCTCATAGATATAGGAAAAGGTGTAACCAATTAGAATTAATTAATTTAGAAGTTTCATTGTTTTCTTATACTGTTTTGGTGTCTACAGAAGATAAGCAGAACTTCTATAAAAAGAATACTGTAAACTATACATATAGTGTAAGCCAAGAGTTAAAACTATGTATATTTACTGTCATACAAATCAAACAGAAACCAACACATGAAATATCTGTCTATAAATATTAATGGACTGAATAATAATATCAAAAGGAGGAGTCTATATAAATACATAAATCTACACAATCCACAAATAGTATTTCTTCAGGAGACGCATCTACTAGATAAAGATATAAACAATCTCAATATTAATAACTACACAGTATTAGTAAGTTCTCAATATAAACAAAAGAAGAGAGGAGTAGCCATACTAATGCATAATACAACTATTTCTCCCAAAATAATTAACACTTTTCAAGACACATCTGGTATGATTTGCTTAGTGAATATAGAGTTGAATAGGAAAATATACACTTTAGTTAACCTATATTGGATACCAGGACTTGGTGTAGAAACAGTAAAACATAATTTTGAAGAAATATTACATTTAACTAAAGGTAGTCTAATAATGGCAGGAGACTTCAGCTGTGTAACAGATGACAAAGATACAGATTCAAAAAGTAAGAGAAGAAAGTTACCAATATCAAAGACACTTATAAAATTTATAGGTGCAATCTCCATAAAATATATAAATTAATTTGCTGATCCAGACTCATTAATTTATACTTTTTACTCTCATAGACTAGTTCAAGAATTGATAGTATATACATATCCAATGATTTAGCAACAAAAATAAGTAATGTCAAAATAATAAATTGTCCATTATCAGATCATAATGCTCTAGTTTTTGAAATGGACCTTATGCATATAAATAATAATCCCATTACAAGAATACCTTCATATGTTACAAAATTAACAGACTTTAAAGAATTTTTTGAAGGTGAAATAAAAACTTTCCTTGAACTAAATTCCATGGAGAACATCTCAGAAATATTTTGCATCTGGAGCATTTCTCCCCGGGCCTCCGCTGAAAACAGGCTCTGTGGAACCTAGTCGGACATTCCCGGTCAACAAATGTTAAATAAAAAATAAATAAATATACATCTGGGACTCCTTAAAAGCATATATATATATATATATATATATATATATATATATATATATGGAAAAGCACTATCCTGGTATATAAATTAAAGAAAAATATGGAATAAAGACATGCTAGAATTACAAAAGAAAGCTGATAAATTAAAATTAGAAATTCAAGAAGGAAATAAAGATTTAATTCAAGAATTACTACAAATTAACAACAAGTATGCAGAAATTTTACATCACAAGACAATGATTAACCTAGAAAAGATAAAATTAAATCTTTATTCATCAAATCCAGCACATCAGAGACAACTAGCTAATAGAACAAAAAAATAATAAAATCGAGGCAAATAAAAGAATTATATATCCCTAATACAAGGAAAAAAGCCACAGACCTAAATGGTATATTAGAAGCATTTAGATTACAATATAACAATGATAACCTCTCAAACATTCAGGGAAAACCTGACAAAGATATGAAAAATTATCTTAAAAACAAAATTCTTACTAGATTAACACAGGAACAAATTGATACTATAAGTAAACCAATTACTATGACAGAATTAAGACCACAGATTAAAAAACTTAAACTAAATAAAGCACCTGGCCCAGATAACATAATACCAGAAATGTATAAAGTAATACCTAATCAAGCTATATCTTTACTCTTAAAAGTATACTCCATAGTTAATCAAGATATAATTATACCACCTTCATGGAAATACTCATTGATATCACCAATAATTAAATCAGACAAAGATGAGAAACAATGTTCATTGTATAGACCAATATCCTTATTAAATATCGATTATAAAATGTTCATGGCAATATATGCTGACAGGACTAAACACTTTCTTCCCATGCTAATTCATGATGACCAGACAGGATTTATTAAAGGAAGAAATACATGTGATAATCTTAAAAGAATTCTGTTATTGATAGATTATAGTAAACATGCAAACTTAGATTTAAACATAATATCCTTAGATATTAATAAAGCATTTGATTCTGTTAACTGGAATTTCCTTACACTAGTCCTAAAAGAATATAATTTTCCTACATCCTTTATTGCCCTTATCCAGTCACTATATAAAGATTCTATAGCATATGTTAAATTAGGTTCATATAGATCTGGTCCCATACAAATCAAAAAAGGAACTAAACAAGGCTGTCCCTTATCACCTCTGTTATTTGCATCACTTATAGAACCATTTGCAAATCAGATCAGATCAAATAGTAATATTAAAGGCATCTGCATCAACAAAACTTTATCTCTTACACTACAGCTATTTGCAGATGATATACTTGTTATCCTAACAGACACCAATGCATCTTTACAAGCTTTGTTTAAGGAAATAAATAATTTTCAAACTATCTCAGGTTTATAGTTCAATGAAAACAAAACAAATATTATGTCATGTAATACTAAAAAGAAACATATAAACAAAAAATATTCCAAATACATAGCAGAAGATAATACAATAGTATATTTAGGCATAGATCTACTTGAAGACTTAACTGACTCACTTATATATAATTATAATAAAACGCTAGATAAAATAGAACAAGCGATATCTAACTGGAACAAATATATGTTTACAATGAGAGATAGATTATATCTCATTAAATCAATTATTTTTCCTAAAGTATTATATCTAGTACAAAGTTTTTCACTGCCACCACCCAAGTATATCACTCAGAGATATAATAAACTAATATTAAAATTTTTATGGTTCCGAAACAAACCCCGAATTGCCTTAAATAAACACTTACCAAATTGGGAAGATGGAGGAATCAATCTACTTGATATTGAGATATATATTATGTCCTCTGTTAACCCTATGGTTAAATGATCACTACAAACCTATATGGAAACAATTACATGAACAGGTTTATAGTGAACTTAATCATAACAACATATCAGATCATTTAACTATAATACCATTTCCTTTAGTTTGGATGTTAAAAGATTATCTAGAAGGTAAAAATAAAAATAATAAACTCCCATCCAAATATATGAATATCACACTAACAACATTTAAAACATACATAAGCAAAGTACCAAATATTAATTCATGGCTCTTTCTGACCTTCCCTATAGCTTTCACACCCAATATCCTTGATACATTCCAAATTCAGAAAATCAATATCCTCAAGATAAGCTCAATAAGCTACTGGCATCAGCTGGTAGAACAAGACAAAATATTAACTAAAGATCAGATAATCAGAAAATACAATATAAATAATGACTCATGGCTACTTTTGCAAAATCTAAGGCAGTACCTTATAAATAGAATTGGACAAATGCAAGATACAGTTAGACATACTGTCCCAAAGTTTATTGAATATATTATTATAATTAATAATCAAACTTATCAAGGTGCTGGATATCTAGCTAAAATTTACAAAATAATTAAAACAACAAAAATATACCAGACACCTACTGGAATTATTATACACAAATAAACAATCACCCTCTTAACAAAAAGGAAAAAAAGATTATTTTAAAATCTTCCATGAAGTCATCATTATCAATAAACTTGCAGTTATTCACTTGGAGATTTTTGAATAGAAGTTTTTATACACCACATAAAGTATCTAAGATGTATGCTAGTGAAGATCTAGATGTCAGACTAAAACAAGACCTGACTGGCAACACATTTTTCATGAATGTAACTGTCTTACTTTGTATTGGAATAATATTAATTATTTTTTTCAGATGGTTTTTAATGATAATTATCAATTATCAAAATCTATGATTTTATTCAACTCTCCTGTTCCGGATTGTGTGCCAAAAAAATTTTTAAAATCTTATAGACTTTAATAGCAGCAGCTTGCAAAATCATCAACATTCACTGGAAAAGTGAGACTCCTCCTACATTTAATGAATTTAAAAATTTAGCTAGAACAGTTGGACAAATGGAAATATCTACACTAAAGAACAGAACTACCAGACTTACATCCATATACAACTCTTGGATGAAAATACTAGAAATAATTGAGAAAATGGACTAAGATATATGAACTTATATATCATTCTTCATGTTACACTTTAAACTTATTTATAGCTTTCTTCTTAACAGACACCAATGTATATAGTTATATAATCTTTTTAAAGTTTATAGGTTTTACAGTTGTATATATATCATTTTCTTTTTTGATTTCATGTAATATTTGACAAATTATCAATAAAAAAAAGAAAAAAAACAAATTTCTAGTTAAACAAAATGTCAGAAACTGCAACATGTTGATAAAAATATTTGAAACAATTACGAAAATGTTTGAAATAATGTCAAAATTGCATAAAATGTATAAAATAAGGAAAACAACCACATGTTTTTGCTGTGAGCTACTTTTTCACATTAATTGAAGCTATTCAAGATATCTGAACTATACAATGTGTTTGCAAGTTTTTGCAGTATTACAGTCCATTTATTTTGCAAACTATAGCCATTTCAAAGCATATTTCACAAAGCAAAATATTTCAGAGTTTATTGTGCATTTGAATGTTATTACAAGTACCTGGTGTGTGTGTGTGCATGTTCATACATAATTACAGGGGCCATATTTGCAGTGTGTTTAAACATACTTTGTTGGCATGGCTGAAGGATTTTGAAAACCTGGTCCAGTTGTATTTGATAATAATATTGCAGAGAATTGGAGATTGTTTGAGCAAGAGTATGATATTTTCAGACAAGCTTCATTTTCTGATAAAGATGACCATACAAAGGCATTTATTCTGCTTAATTTATCTGGTTCAGAAGCCATAGAAAGAGAGTGTTTATTTGTGTATGTACCTGCTGTATTTGCAGGGGAGGGGGAAACCATCATATAATGATACCGGCTGACTGAAGGGAAGACCCCAAGTGCTTAAAACATAAATTTAGAGAAATGTGTAACCCTCAACCGAATATTACAATGGAAAGGTACTTATTTTACACAAGAGATCAAAAGACTGGTGAAACTTTTGCAGCATATACAACTGACTTGAGAAACAAAGCTAAAATGTGCAGATTTGGTGATTTTAAGGGATGAGTTGAGAAAAGACAGACTTGAGTGTGGCATTAAAGATGATGTGGTGAGAAGAATTTTGGTTTGTGACAGTGATTTAACTTTGAATAAGGCCACTGAGATTTGTCAGCTATATGATCTTACAGAAAAGCACACAAATATGCTTACAATTGAGAAATGCATGCTTCCAGTATCTTTTAGTATTCATGCAGCACGTGGTTAAAAGGAAACAGGCCCAAGCACATGGTAGCAATTGTGAGCCCAGCAACAGTTACTGGTAAACCCTGTAACTTTCTAGCAAATTCCAGAGTGCACAGTCTCAGTGAAGCACAAGGGTGAGTCAGCAAAACTTAAAGCATGTGCCCTCACATAGCCTCATAGTCAACTGTCGTAATTGTGGTGGCAATCATGTGTCTAAAAGAGAAAAGTGCTTAGCTTTTGGTCAGCAATGCCACAGATGGAAAAAGTGGAATTATTTCCAAAGATTTTGTAAATCAAAAGAGGCTCATTCCTTTATTAGGCCTGATCACTTCTTGTTATCAGCTAATAATTACTCTTCCTGTTCAATGGAATACACTTTAAAGTTATTTTTTTCTACAAAGAAAATTATTAATCAATCATTTTTTGTCTGTAAAATATTGATACTCATAGTAAATATGCTCTTATGTTTTTAGTTCATGTAGTAATATACATGTCTGTTCATGTAGTAATGTAGATTGTTTCTTTCTTTGTTTCTGTTCTGTATTATTTATGTGTGGAGCTATTCTCCCCGGGTCTCCACTGAAAACGGGCCACCAGCCCAGCTGGACAGTACCCGGTAAACAAATATAAATAAATAAATAAATAAATAAATAATAAAATAAAAGAGAACATTCAAAGAGCCAAGGCAATCAATTAAAAAGCTGTGACCCTACTTTTTATGTTGATGGTGTGTCTGTGCTTAATGAAACAGTCAATGCAGTAGATTTATGGGCAAATAATGAAGTATTTTGTACTGTTCAGATAAATGGAAGACGCATAGAGCTCAAAGTTGTCACAGGTTCAAAGTGCAATGTTATGTCAACAGAAACATTTGCTAGAGAATGTGCTGGTGAGAAGCTTGATTTGGCAAAGTGTGTGAATCTTGTTGCTTATGGTGGTGAAGAAATTCAGACTGAAGGTTCAGTAGTGATTTCATGTTACTCTGCTGTGAACAGCTATGATGTGCAATTTTACGTAGTCAAAAGGCACGTATCATCATTATTAGGCCTCAGAGACAGTTTGAAAATAGGACTATTTTCATTTAATGAGGAAGTGCACCATGTAAGCTTAGAAGACCACTGTTCTAATTTTGCTCAGTCTATTTTCTCTACCTATGCTGATCTTTTCAAAGACAAACTTTGCAAATTCCCAATTATGTACTCCATGAAGTTAGATCCTGATATCAGTCCAGTTGTCAGACCAGCCTGGAAAATTCCAGTAGCTATGCAGAACAGAGTCAAAGCTGAGCTAGATAGAATGGTGCAGCAAGGTGTGATTTGTCCAGTTGATGAACCTACTGAATGGGTATCTTCCATGTTCATGACTCATAAGAAAAGCTCAGCTGCTAACCACTTTCAGTATTCCTTTTGGCAGGTACAGTTTTTTGAGAATGCCATTTGGGATAATTTCTGCCAGTGAAATCTTCCAGCATGCAATGGAGCAATTTTTTTCTGGGTACCTGTGTGCTATTATAGTAGATGATATTCTAGTAGTAGGTAATGCTGAAGCTGAGCATGACAGAAACCTCAAGAAAGTTCTGGAAACAGCATGCAAAGTAAATCTCAAGCTGAAGCCTCAGAAGTGCAAATTTAGGCTACGAGAAGTTACTTATATTGGTCATTTATTTACCAGTTCAGGCTTACGACCCCATCCTTCCAAGCAAACTGCTATGTTTGAGATGCCAGCTCCAGATGATATTCAAGCCCTACAGTGTTTTCTTGGCATGGTTAACTATTTAGGCAAGTTCATTCCAGACTTGAGCCATCTTTCAGCACCACCACTCAGAGAGTTAATACACAAAGATGTATCCTGGTCCTGGTCAGAAAAACACCAAAGAGCATTTCATGTCCTGAAACAGAAAATTGCCAGTACACCAACTCTCAGATACTATGATGTTCACAAACCAGTTACTCTTTCTTGTGATGCTTCGAAGTTTTGTCTTGGTGCAGTCATTCTTCAAGTGGGTAGAGCAGTAGCCTTTGTGTCCAGAACTCTGACTCAAACTGAAATGCAGTATGCACAGATTGAGAAAGAATTCTTGGCATTTGTGTTTCATGTTCGAAGTTCCATGATTATATTTATGGTAGACCTATCCAAATTGAAACAGATCACCGACCTGTAGTCACTATTTTGAGAAAGCATATGCATTCAGCTCCTGCCAGATTGCAACACATGATGCTCAAATTTCAAAAGTATAATTTCAATCTTGTCTGCACAAAAGGCAAACATCTTTAGCATGCTGATACATTATCCAGATTGCCCAGAAATACCAGTGAACAGCATGAAAATGAGAAACTTGATTTTGAAGTCACGGAAATAAGAAATATTTCTTCCACATATCTTGATGAGCTTAGAAGTCATACAGCCCCAGATCCAGTTCTTCAGAAGCTCAACCACTTTATCAGTCGAGAATATCCGTGAAAGCAATCTTGCTTAGCAGTAGACCTGCAACCTTATTTTCCTTACAGAGATGAGGTTTTGTCAGACAATGGTATCATCATGAACGGTCCAAAAGTTATTGTTCCAAAATCCTTGCAACAAGAGTATATTACTATTTTGCACTGTGGCCACCCAGGAGCAGATTCTACCAAAACAAGGGTGATATGATTAGTATTTTGGCCTTCAATGTCAAGGGACATTGAGAGAGAGTACTTTCAGCTTGTTCTGTATGTAATAGTACTAAGCTATATCAACAGGAAGAATCACTACAGCTAAACCAGATTCCTGAACTACCTTGGTCAACAGTAGCTACAGATATTTTTGAATGGAATGGTCAACATTACTTGATGTTAGTAGACTCTTATTCCAATTGGTTCAAGCTTGACCTACTTCCTAATTTAGCATCCAGTACTGTCATTACTAAGATGACGTGCCATTTTGCAGTCCATGGTAGTCTGTATAAAGTTATTTCTGACAATGGCACACAGTTTACAAGCCAGCAGTTTAAAAGATTTGCTGAAGATTGGGACTTACTCATGTCACGAGTAGCCCTGAGTGTCCGCAGTCAAATGGTTTGGCAGAACATGTAGTTCAAAGTGTGAAACAATTGCTAGAGAAGTTGAAATGAGACAATAGAGATGTCTTCTTGAATCTCTTGAATCTCAGAAATATTCCTCGTGATAAACATCTGGTTCACCTGCACAGAGGCTTTTGTCGAAACAAACCAGAACCACACAACTAATTAGAAATAATCTATTGGTTCCATGTGTCAAGACCAACAAACCAGTGAAAGCCTATCTATTGAAGAAGCTCTTATCCCAGAAGTCCTATTATGATAAGACTAGCAAACTGCTCAATCCGTTACGAGAAGGGGAGATAGTAAAGATGCAGATGTCCAAAGGTTTTGATCGGATTGGAGTTCTGAAAAATGGGTGTCCAGATCCAAGATCCTACATTGTGGAGTCACAAGCAGTAGAATTTAGGCAGAATTGGAAACTTTTGATTCTGGTGTCTGAGCCTGTATTGCAGTATCATACCTGCGAGAAATACTCTAAATCTCAGAGTGAGTTATCCAGCGTTCCTGTTCCAGAGACTGTCCCAGAAAATATCCCTATTCCTGAGAAGAATCCCAAAACTCCAGAATCTGTTTGTTCACCAATGACTGTCCCTGTTGCTAAACTAGTTTTGATTGCTATATCACTAGATCAGGTTGCATTTCCAAACCATGTTCCAGATACACAACAACTTGGACATAAGGACCTAAGTGTTCTTAGTGTCTATACAATTGCATGTCTTTTCCAAATGTCATTTTACTGTGGGCAATTCATTAAAGAGGGAGGATGTAGATCAATATGTATGTAATATCTTTAAGAAGCTTTCCATGGGCTTGCACAAGAGTTTGTGTGTGTGTGTGTGTGTATATATATATATATATATATATATATATATATATATATATATATATATATATATATATATATATATATATATATATATATATATATATATATATATATATATATATAGATATATATATATATATATATATATATATATATATATAAACACACACTGAACATGGGTGAGCCTGACTGGCATTTTGTAGTAAGCTGTTGAGATGTAAGCATGCATGTCTGTGTAGTCTGTCAGTTAATCAGTTCATTTATATTTTGTACTCCTACAATACATCCTGATGTGTTTCTCTTTAATAAAAGATATAAATGAACTACCTTGCTTGTTTGTCTTCAATTATAAACCAAGATTAGCGACAGATAGTAAATTGTATAAAGAAACAAAAGTTAATCTGTTTGAGCAAGTAGACTGCAGAATATATATATATATATATATATATATATATATATATATATATATATATATATATATATATATATATATAACTACACCTAGTCTTTTTGGCTAGATCTGAACTACAGTACTTACTGTATTTTAAGTTGAACTTACCTGATTTTCCAGTTTGAAAATAACAACTGCTTTGAAGAAAACTCAAGTCAGAGGCTCCAGGCAGGATTCCATCTCATCTGTTTTGTTCTGTCTATCCTGATTATTAGGAATCTGGTTTATCTATATCTATCTATATTATATATATATATATATATATATATATATATATATATATATATATAGAGAGAGAGAGAGAGATAAATATATATAGAGATATATGTCATAAAGAAACAGGGATATAACCAAGCATGTTTCCCATATTTATATACTAATGAGACTGTTTACTTGATCTTCATACAGCTCTCTTTGAAGAACTTTCTAATTGTATTTTTATGGCCTCCAGCTTGCTGCCATGGAAACAGTGATAGATCCTAGTAATTACATTTTTACATGGGAGTCACATTTCATATCCTATGACTTATTACTTATTTTCCAAACAAAATGCAGAAATTTGCACTTTAGTCTTCATTTAAAAATTCCATGTTTTTCTTTTTCATTTTATTTATTTTCACATTTATAGAAAAATATCACAAATTTACTCACTTATTTTGCCACAAAAATGTGGACATACTGCAGTTTAATTCTTAAACTTTTCATTTTTATGTTGAATTTTTTATCAGACGTAAGAGCAGCTCACATTGCTGCCATATTCTGATTCAGAAAACAGTGTTATATTTATATATAACATCCAAGTCTGATAGGTCGGTAGAACTAGAAAACAGTGTACAAGCAGACTTCAATTAACTATGTGTGAGGACAAACAAAAACCTTTTAGTGAACTCCAAAAAATCATCTGTAATGTTGTTTGCTCCAAGTCATAAGCAATCAACTGATGCTGCCCTCCACCAGACATGAACAGCACAAAACTAATTCTCAAGGATCCATTAGGTGACATAATTCCCAGAGTGACTCAACAAAGATAGCTTGGCTTCACTTTTGATCCCTCCCTTTCACTTAAACTACAGCCTGAGACAGCTGCATGCATATCCCTCTCATAATTAAAAATATGCTACAAAATGTCAAATTTGCAATAATATGAAGAATTCTTTGCCATTGCAAGGAATGTATTTATTCCAAACTGGGAATATGAACTTCCATCTATCAAACTCCTCTTTCCATGCAACATTCTCATAACAGAAAACTATTAATAAAATGTTACTTTGCTTAACTTGCAAGTACACTATAAACGCTAAAACAGATTTCATTAGTTGCCAATCTTACTGCTTAAAACTTTGCTAATAAAACATTAAAATTACATTACTATCCAAATGTGCACAATAAATTAGTCATAACTACACCATATTCCTTCAATAACAGTGGTGTTTCCCTTCTGCTAACAAAACCGCAATGTAGTTTAACTACCACAAAAAAAAAAACCCCTTCAAAAATTGGCTAAGCTTTCTGGAATCAAGTAACTGAAACCATTCAAATGAGGAAATAACATCTCTCCAAAAATGATCTGAAAGAGCACCTGTTCAAAGAGAATGCATGTAATTCTTTAAGATGATTATTAGTAAATCTTAAGTATATCAACTGGCCTACAGGTGTGAAATAACTTGTTTTGAAAACTGTACCAGGAAGAACCAAATGATGAATAATGGATGGCACTGTGAGAATCCTAGAAAGAAGAATGATTTATTCATTTTTGTATAGCTATTTATTAACTGGTCAGATAACCATTTTTTGCCATGATCCAAGTCCAAAAGAGGAGTAAAGGTAATGCTCTCTCTCTCTCTCTCTCTATATATATATATATATATATATATGTATGTGTGTGTGTGTGTGTGTGTGTGTGTGTGTGTGTGTGTGTGTGTGTGTGTGTGTGTGTGTGTGTGTGTGTGTGTGTGTAAATATGGGTTGACTGAAGCTGGTAGCCTCTATCTTTGGTCATTTATTTAGCTGACAAAATTTGATTGACTAAACAGGTGATCAACAAGGGGTGTGAGATTGCACAATACTTAGGGTATGGAAAAATGCCCTTTCCCTGAGATTGCTCAGTATTGGAGTTAATATATATAATTAACAGTGATTAAAAATGATTTTTAAATATTTTTTATCAAATATAATCAGATAAATCAGAGCAGCGGTTCTTCTTTTCCACCCCGAATTCACGAGCCACAGACCAACGCTTTTTCATCCCCAGTCAGTCTCGCGCAGCACGGGATTACCACAACCAGTGCTTACAAAATTTAGCGTTGTAATGCAATATTTTGTTCTTGCACAACCTTATTTTTTTTATCAAGTTTTGCATGTGCCGAGATTGCTGATTGATGCATGTGTGGTAGTGTGCCAACATTTGCAAAGTTAGTGTTTTGTTGTTGACTTTGTAGATGCCAAGATTTGGGCATTTTTCTTTCAATTTCAGTACATCCATATATCTATATATACACATACACACACACACACACACACACACACACACACAGGTATACTACCTTTTGTTAGTGCTGATTTTCATTGATAAGTGAAAATGTTGGAGCAGCTGTTGGAAAATCAGATGATTAAAAATAACTGGATTTTTTCCACTATGTGTGTGTGTGGTACAGTGTATATACTCTTTCCCCACTATAATGAAATCTGAGAATTGATATATATTATATAATCAATTATACAATCAACAGGAGGTGCTAAACAAGAAATGGAAAATAAAAATAATATACATTCATATATTCAATGAGGTATGTTTTCACATACTAGACAAAGACATCTATTAAAAAATCTATTCTATGTTTGTGTATACTAGACTTAACAGTTAATTGCACTGTCAATAAAGCATATTTGAATAAACTAAATAATAGCATACATTCCTAAATGTAACACAGAGTATGTCTGCATATATTTATTTATTATTTTATTATTTTACATTTGTTGACCGGGCTAGTCTAACTGGATACATGTCCATTTTCAGTAGAGGCCCGGGGAGATAAGCTCCAAGATAGAACAATGAAATTAACAAGATAACAAATTAGGAAACATTAAACAAAAATAAATCATATTTACAATGCATATTACAGGTTATCACAGTAAATTCAGCAGTGCAGAATACAGGCATAACATAGCATGCTAGTACAATCAAGATGTTCTAGAGGGAGACAGTATTATGGTTAATAAGGAAGGAATTACAGTTAATGAGTAGAAAGGGTAGGAAGAGCAAAGTATTAAGAGATACATAACTAGTCAGGCTTAGTACAGGGGCATAACCACTGTGTTCTGAGGAACACTTTCAATTTGTTTTTGAAGCATGATGCTGAGGGAAGTGAGGAGAGTTCACTGGGGAGGAGATTCCAGGCTTTTCCAACAATATTAGAAAAGAAGGAGTCACCAGCCTTGTTGTTTGGTTCAGTGGTATGTACCAGAAGTCTCTGAGAAGACCTTAAGGATTTCAGGTTTTTATAGGGAGTGATGAGTGTGGATAGAATAGGAGTTTTGAAAGGTTTGTAAAAAGTGTTGTGGGCTATAGATAGTTGATGGCATTTAATCAGATTTTGTAGTTCAAGCCATCCCAGCTGCTTTAAATTAGGGATAGGCTTGCATTACTGTAGCCAGTTATTCTGCATTCTGGAACCACAAGATGTTCTTTAAGTTCAGTTTTAAAGTCCCTCTGTTTGTTGTTTCTTCTGTTCATTTGGAACATGATTCAATGTGGCTGGCTCAGCCTGCAAAATGTCTTTTTTCCATAGTTGATTTAAACCTGGGTCTGCCTAAGCTAATAGTTTAATATAAGATGTTTCTTAGGAGAATATATGTGGTTCATAATGGGCAGCTTTGTTTATAGGGGTGGACATTGACCTAGTATAATAATTTTAAATAAGATGACACTAAGCAGCACTGTGATTGGTAACCGATCCAAATCTCCTAGAAGTTGTGGGGAGTTTGTTATTTAATGGTTCTATGTTTACATAGATGGTTTACACTGATATCAATATTATTTTATTTTTATATATTTTTTCTGAGATATATATAGACATATATATGTCCTATAGGTGTGTTTCACAATTTATGTTTAGTAGGGTTTGCTATATTTGGTTATGAACTTTTACTGTCATTATATTTCTTTTTGGTGATGATTGTTTAAAAATGCATGTCAGAGATGAAATTGACCTGTTAAATAATCACTGGGCTAGATAACTGATTTTAATTAAGATGGGCTCACTGTTTGTTAGTCTATTTAAACTTGTTAGTTGTGCTGGGTCTTATTCTGATGAAGTCTAAAGTGTACTACTGGTGAAAGCGCTCAATTTTTTGAATAAATTGCTTCGTTGTGCATCCTATAGTCTTTCTTTTTTGTTTTTACAAGTTCACAATAATGGGTATTTACTTTAGCTAAGAGTACAAATCTGGCTATTTTAAGAATTTCACAGTGATGGGTGTTTTCTTCAGCTAAGAGTACAAACCAGGCTATTTTATTTTCAGACACTTGTAGTTTATGACTATTAAAGCTGGACTAAGGGGTTAGCAGCAAACAATCATATTCCAGTTCGGGGATGAAAGTATTTCTCTTTATAAGCAAATGAGGAAAATAGATGAGAGATTTTGTACCAGAGTTTCAGCTGGCAAGTGTTTTATTGCAAAGGATAAAACAGAATCTAGAATAAGTCTGAGGTGCCTTTGTTTTGTTACATTCGGTATAGTGTTATCTCGGTTGTATTTTACAGTTTAAAGAGACAGGTTTGAAAGTTTCAAGGAGACACAAATGGCATGACATTTGTTTGATTTAGGTTGATTTGTAGCCTGTTATTGTGTGCAAATCGATCTGTAGGTTATGTTATACAAATGAAGCGGATTTCAGAGAATCAGTAAGAAGACTGCCTATATACATAACTATATCGAGAGAGGAGAAATCATATATTAAATCATTTATAAAAGGTGAAAAGAGAAGAGGGCCAAGTACTGACCCTTGCAGGGTACCAGTATTTAGGGTGTCTACTTCACCAAGGTAACGTATATTGTGATGTCAATTTAACCACTTACAGAATTAAAATATGAAATGCATGCAACAACTGCTCTGGGGTACAGAGGGATAAAGCCCTAATGATGACTTAGATAATGCACAATCATTTAGCAGCACAGGTATTGGAAGAGCTTGGCAAGGGTGGGTGGAAGTGAACAGCTGACACTGGCCTGCCCATCCTAGATGGAGAGTGATGATGGTCCCAGCTGGCCTATTGGTCCCATGCAAGCTGAGGCTTGCACATTCACAGTGCCCATCAGATCAGAGAAAGCAGGCTTGGTGATCTCAAGCCAGTAACTGTTGACCTCAAGGGTTTGGGCATGTACTAAGAAAAGGGCACTTGAGGTCCCTGCGGTGATGTGTTTGCCCACATCAGTCATTAGGGTGAGGTTAGGACCATTAAAAGAGAGAAAAGAAAGCTGCACACATAACAGTTCTGCACTTGGCTCTCATCCTGGGGAGAAGGAGGATGGAACAATGATGCAGTTTTGTGGTCAGCAAGCAGCTGGAAAAAATATAAATTTCATGTTTGGAAAAATGTTCATTGTCTTTCATCTTGGTTCTTTTACTTCAATAAATGCAGCAGTCAAACACAGAGTTAAGTAAACTGAGAAAGTGGCAGTATAATCTCAGGAACAACTCCAAGTTGTCTTCTCATGTCTTATTACATAATGAACTGTCTTATACAGGGAGCACCAGTCAGTGCATTTCTCACCTGTGTCAGGTCAAAGTACATTGTGATGAGCCATCATTGGCAGACCAAAGGAACTCATGGAAGAGTAATACACAGTAAAGTAATGCCCTGTATTTGTTTGTTTGTTTAATTGCTTATCTGTCTGTCTGTTTGTTGACTGGGATAGATCACTGACCCAAGATAATTTTCAGGTTTAGTCCAGGATTTACAACCAGATAATAAAATGATAAAGGATAATATAATAATTTGATTGCAGACTAATTTAGATTATGAAAACAGTAGTACAATCAATGATACAAAAGCAGTTTTAGGATTAATCAGTAAAAAGACTAGGAATAGGTTGCTAACCTTCTTACTGAATAAGTAAGTATATGAATATTTTAGCACACCATGAACTGTAGTAAAATAGTCTATTTGTAGTACACAACTAATTTTCTACAAAACTATGAAAACCAGTAAAGGCATGCTATTTTACACTGACATATGTACATCAGGAAGAGGAAGATATCAAGGAAGGATTTCTGCATGTCAAAGATGAGAGCAGAAGTGCATATATGGTGTGGTTGAGATGGGGAGGAAGTTAAATGTTGAATGAAGAAAGTCTTAAGGGAGTGAATTGTTGTGTCCAAGAAGTAGCAGAGGAAGGAGGCAGAAAATGGAGGTGTATTAAGTGGTGCTTTGTTGGGGTGGTAGTAAATTTGTTAGAGATGTATTTGTTGTCTGGAGTAACTCAAGCATGAGAGGAGAAATGTCTGAGATTGAGCGGATCTGGGAAGGATGGGGTGTATGCGTATGAGGCTGTAGATGGAGAGGTTGTATTGTATCTTTAATGTTCTCAGATGTGTGACTGTTACAGCAGGTACAATATCTTATTGAATGGAGTAATTAAAGCTAGTGGACCTCAAAGAATTGGCAGCTGTAAGACTACAGGACTTGTTGAACTGTATTGTGAAATATATTAAGTGATGGCACTCATTTTACAGAAATTGCATTTGGATTGGTTGAATAAGAAGTGTCAGCTATTTATGGAATGATTGATTGGTTGTTATAATGTAATATCTTCAAGTATGGAAAAAGCATGCTCTTTACATTTCAGGATGGGTAGAGGAGTTTGCAAATGGTATATGGTTTGAGAAAAGGATCTTAGATTATAAGGAGTGAGAGATCTCTGAACACAGTTTGCATAACAGGGTATCTAGAAGGAGGGTAGCTCTTTGTGGTATGGGATGCCATTTGGCTTTTGTAAGAATAAGACATGGTACTCCATTTTAGAGGCTAGATTAATGAACCAGCAAATGTTGTTTGGGGTAGTTTGTGTAGCATGACAGTTCTTTTATGAATCATAATCAATAAATGTGAGATTATATTAAAGCTGAGGGAGGGAACTCCTTTCCTATCCCTGCCCTACTTACTGAAGAGAGGAAGTGGTAAATTTTCCTGGACCAGAAGAGTAATATATTAACTTTGGTTTTAGTAACTTAAATGTGATACTGTAAGTTAAAAGAAGGGTCTATCCAAATTTCAAGATATTGGTAGTATGTGACTGTTTCTACCAGTTGATTTTGGCTGTAAGAGATGGACCAGGAGTTATGGAACCTTTTTTAGAGTTATAAAAAGCATAGTTTTGTTTCTTTTTTGACATTTAATATTAGGTTGTGTCTAGTTAGCCAGTTGTTTAGGAAGGCCCGTTCAAGTTTAAGCTGCTGTTTTATAATGGCAAGTATGTGACCAGATCTTTGGAGAGGTCAGGTGTCCCAAGGCATGACGTTGACAAAAATATAGTAGATAACTGGATACAGTATTGAGCCTTAAGGGGCACCTTTGGAGATCTGAGCTAGAGAAGATGATGTGGAATCATTGTATACCTTAAAGCATCTACAAGACAGAAAATATGTAAACCACAGACCACATTGTGGCTTATGTGGCAGTGGTTTGGGTGTACAGTAACAGGGAGTAGTGATCATTAGTGTTAGGTAAAAAAAAAAAGATTGTGCCAATTAATAGTCCTTTATTGCTACTAATGAGGGTGTCATTTGTCAAAGTATGTAAGATAGCCATTGTACTTCTTCCAGACCAATACCCTTCCTCTTGGTGACTAAGAATTCTGTAAGTTTGTATATGGTTGGCTATCCAGGATCAGATTACTTTTTCTAAGATTTTTTTCTAAGGTTGATAGGACTGAAATAAGTCTAAAGTCATTGCACAAGTAGGAGGTATTGTGTTTTTGGGACTGGTTTGACCCTGGCAATTTTCTACATTGAAAGTATTGTGTTTGTGGTGAGACATACGTTGTATTAGTGTTTTAGTGTGGGTAGAATGTGGGCTTCTGCTTACTGAAGGTACTGGCTATGTGTATATTAAGCTACTGGTGCAGATGTGTGTGTCGAACTGTATGTTATGTATTGAGCTGCAAGAATGTAACCACAGTGTACCCTACTGGAAAAGAACAGAAATGTATATAAACTATATGCCTATGCAAATGTATGTTTTGATGGTAGAGGCTGGAACATACAGAGTTAACTTGCAAACCCTCAAGAAAAGCAAAGAGTTTTATGACTGTTTCAGTGCAGCAAGCAGACACAGTGTCTACAGCTAGAAGTTCTTTCTATTGTCTGGAAACAGAAATAATTATAGGTTTCAAATGTAAAAGTGTTTAGCTGTTTTACAACTTCCATTTCTAGGCAAACTTCTGAGAGATAAGTATTTTTGACACAAAGGTGCTAAATTTTAAGTTTCCGTTAGCCTGGGAACTGAAGGCAGGTTTCAAAGAGTGATATCATCCAGCTAACCCAGTAATGTTTTGATATTAATTTGGGAACTCTTTCAGAGACTGCATTTTGTATTTGTCTTTGGACCTAGAAACATCTTCTCATCAGCACCTCTGCATTGCTGATAGTAAGTATTAGATTACAGTAATCTCTCTTAGAGATAGATAGGAATATAGTAAGATTAGCTTAGATGTTTTCTGTATTTATGTGAGACTGCCCTGCAATGCTGTTTTAAAATATTTCCTGTGATTCTGAACTCTGTTGTCATTGTGATGAGTTATTGAATATTGTCTTGTGCTTTTATTATTTATTATTAAATATATTTAAACCTTTTAATTGTGGCTGGTTTGTTTAGAAATATTTAAGCTCTTAGAGTACTCGCATATATATTTGGTGACACTGTATAGGCCACTCCAATAGCATTGGTGTTGGTCACACTTACCATTTGGATAATAGTAACATTACACAGTAGAACTGGTCACCCTTTGGCAAGGGCCTTATAGTAGCTGATAAGTAAAGGTGTCTGGTGGCAGTGATAACTACCTTATAATCTGGGCAGAATGGGGCATACCTAGTAAACCTGTGCCAGCCTTCCCCAGGAGAGTGTCTTTGTGTTTGTATATGAATCAAATCTCAAAGTGTGTGCGTGTGTGTGTGTATGTGTGTGTGTGTGTGTGTGTGTGTGTGTGTGTGTGTGTGTGTGTGTGTGTCAGCTACTTGGGCAGGGACATGAAGCACTGGTTGGACAGAGAGGGTTCTGGAGGTTTTGGCTTGACCACTCGGCTGAGATCTTAACCCTATAGCTGTGCTAGTGGGGAGTCTTATTGGGGATCTGGAGAAAGAGGGAGAAACCATCCACAGACTGCCTGTGATCTCTGTGTGCTCTTAAGGGAAATTGTACTTTACTGTGTGTGTACTTGTCATCCTTCCAATGTGCACATCCCTCACAGGTGCTAGTGGTGAGGATAGAGGCTCCTTGATTATTTGGCCAGTACAGGGGCGTTACAGAAACATCAAGAAGTGTTTTGAATAAGTTAAAGTTTGTAATGCTGCACTTTATTTTCTGCCTAGAGTTATTAGTTTAACATTGCATACTGGCCATCTTAGATTTGAACTGCGGTGGTGGTGCTGCATTACCATTGTCACCTCACAGTAAGACGTTGTCCTGTTCGATTCTCAGCTAGAGCGTCTTTTGTGTGGAGACATGTGTGAATGGGGGTACCGTCGTTAAAGGTTGTGCATCAGGGCCGGTAACTCGGCATGTAAAAATCTACTGCCAATCATTAGCGGACCGGAGTTCCGTGTTGCGACCCCTAACCGGGAAAAGCCGAAAGACACAACAACTGGCTATCTTAGATTTAAATAGTGATTTGATGTAAGTGAAAGACAAATTACTGCAGGACCTGGGTGACATATAGCATCTTGGATTCAGATTTCACTTGCTCTTCATTGATAATTTTATAGTCTTGAGTGATACTGTACATTGTATGGCTCAGCTATGTCTTTCTAATAAGACCCCTGAGGCCTGCAACAAAGCACTGTGCTTAACAATCTGATGGATTTATAACTTTTGAGAAACTACTTTTTTTTCCCCTTTCCTTTCTTTTAAGCCTGTACTAAAGTTGCCCAACTGATGTGACAATTTAGAACTGCTTTCTGAAATGTCTGATTGTGTTTCTGCATTTCTTCATCTTTGATTAAATATACATTTTATTTTCTGCTTTGAGTAATATGATTGGCCTGGTAGCCATCTTGGCTTTAAGTAGTAATTTCATCACATGAAAAAATAACAAACTACTCCAGGTCTTGGCCAGTTTATAGCACGCAGGCTTCAGATTTCAACATTTTTCATGGATTATTTTGTTTTCTTGATTGATACTTACTGGACAAAGTTGCAATGAACACATCAGTGTGGTAGTTGTATTTACAAAGTGAGTAGTGCATGCAAGTATATTCTTTCTTTTTGTATTATTGAAAGGGTACCTTCTTCTAATTTCTGTGAGTGAGCTATCTACTTAAACTATATCAAAACACCTTTTGCTGGGTTGCACTGAGTTGTACTGAGGTGAGCTGACTTGAGCGGATTTCCACAATCCTTCTGTTAACTGTATGCTCCTGCACTTCTTCAGTCCAACAAACTTACCCCTGAATTATTTCTCCTGCCTCTCTCTTGTCCTTACTATCCTTCTTACTGTCCTTACTATCATTCACTACATGGCAACACTGATCATCATAGTGAGACAGTGGAATCCTCAGTCCATTTCCAGCCTTATAGCACACAGTATCCTAAGGCAGTGTAAGAACTGCTTTTATGTTCACAGAAAACACTCTTATTTAATTCAAAGGACTCTATCTGCAATAGGTGTATATGCTTAACTGCTTAACTAAATGGGAGGTGTTCCTCTCTAAACCTGTAGCAAAGAGTGAACTTAACACTATCATATCCCCTCAAACACCCATGCAACATCCACATAGTGTAAACACAAAACTGTCTTGTACTAATGTAGTTAGAAAATCTCTGCCCAAGCCTTCTAGAACTCATAAATCTAAGCATCAGCAAAAACTCTTAGATGTATTTCCAGCATGCTACCCAGCATCAGTAGGTCTAAACCAACATACAGCATGTTCAGATACTACAGTAGACACAGTCAAAAAAGGGTCATGCAACCAGCATGCAGAAGCTCTTAAGGCAGAAGGACCAAGCTTGCACATCTGGCAATGTCCTGGTCATAGCTGACTTCATAGTTAGAAATATAGATGCTCCACTCACTAGGCTGAGCTAGGATATAATGATGGTTAGCTGACTCTCTGCAGGCAGGATCTACAATGTCACTAGGGCCTTCAGATCCCTTCACCACAGGTACACACATGACCTGATCATTACGCATGTGGGAATGATTGACTTGAGACATATCTCCCAGGATCATATATGCATCCATGCTGAGTGTGAAACTACTATTGAGAAGTACCCTACCATAATTAAGTGAAAGACAGTGAATTGCCTTCTAAACCACTGTCAGTTATTAAATAGTTCTGAATGATTGCAGTATACCAAAAGGATAATTTATATTAGGCTATAGAATGATACTTCTGATAAAAAATTTAGGATTGTTTTTCTCTGTTATTGTCTCTTTTTAATGATAAAAACTTAATATCTCAGAACAATTTATTATAGAAACGTTGAATCTTAAAAGGGAAGATTTTTCAGATGTTTGTTCAGATACTATTAGACATAAAATTTAAGGAAAAAATAGAACTTATTCTAACAGCAGTACTAGATTATTTAATGATAAAAACTTAATATCTCAGAACAATTTATTATAGAAAGGTTGAATCTTAAAAGGAAAGATTTTTCAGATGTTTGTTCAGATACTATTAGACATAACATTTAAGGAAAAAATAGAACTGATTCTAACAGCAGTACTAGATTAAAGAGTATCAGATATATAAGGGTAAATATAAATGTTCTATTATATGATACTCTACACTAGGATTATAGCTAAAATATGAAACCTAGGAATATAGTAATAGTATAAGACATAGTATACAAACAGAAATAGAAAGAGATCAGAATAAGTAAATATATAGTAAAAGAATATAAACTTGTCTACAAGGATGGGAAGTTGGCATTATTGTTAAGGTGTGCACCTTATAGGCACAAGCTACAGGGTTTGATTCTCACATGGGGTAATTGGCTGTACTTGGAATGGCCCACAAGGACAGTTAGCCTGGTACTAATTTATGAAGTTATAATCCTATGAACAACTTTACACATAACAACTTTACACATAGTAAATCAGAGAGAAAAAATAGAAAATCATCTGACCTATAAATTAATAAATATAAAAATAACAACTAACTTCCTCCCTATAATAGACCAGGGAGATAATGTGAGTTACAGTGAAATATGACTGTAGAGATATTCAGTTTGGTCAACTTATAATAAAGATTCTGGACACCTGTTTAACATTTCTTATTCATAATAACTCAATGAAGGGCTTTTTCTAAGATGATGCATACTAAAAATATGAGACACACTAATATGAATCAGAAGGATGAGCTAAGCTTTGTTAGTCTAATGGAGAGTTTGAGTGGAAGTTTGTTCGCCTTTTTCAACAAACTAGGAATACATGTTTTAGGGTTATAGCATTAGGTAATTTTTTATTTGTTTCAAAAGTTTTGCCCATAGCTGAAGATTTCCTATTGTTATATATAAAGTATGTAATAAATTCTGTACATAAATGTGATTTCATTATTCCTATGTTTTTTCTCTCTTATATGAATGTCAGATTTTAAATGCATATCTATTAATATTAATGGATTGAATAATCCAGTAAAAGGGTTTTTTTCCCAGTACTTGCAGTTGCATAAAGCTCAAATAGTATTTCTAAAGGAAACACATTTACTTAATAAAGATGTAAATAAAATTTCATTAAAGAATTATTTGGTTTTAGCATATTCTGGCTTTTCAGCTAAAAGAAGAGGAAGCCTCATTTAATGGAAGAACTCACTAGTAATGTCTAAAGTAAAAGATACTTATGTTAATAAAAATGGTATGTTAAGCATTGTTATAACTGAGTGTAACAGAAAACTATATACATTGGTGAACTCTTATTGGATTCCAAGGATTGGACCTAAAGATGCAAAATTTATTTAGACGCTATAGCCTATTTCATGAAAGGTAAAGTCATAATGGCTGGGGATTTTGATTGTATTTTATGAGACAAAGATTCCACTGCAGATAGAAAGCTGAGAATCACATCTCAATCAAACACTTAATGAATTTTGTAAATCTAATGTGTTTAAAGGATATATTTGAGCTAAGGAAAACAAACTCACTTTAATCTACCCATTATTCATATAGATATGGAACACAAAAATATTTGATAAATTTTTTGTCTCAAACAATCTGTTATCACATATCAGAGAAGTTTTAATAGTTTCATGTCCATTACCGGACCATAATGCTATAATCTTTAATATTATTTAAAAAAACTGACAATTTAATACATCATAGGAGATTACCAGTGTACATTATTAAAATAAAAGGATTCAAGGACTGGTATGTTAAAAAGATGTGAAAATTCTTAGAAATAAAAATGAAAGGTGAGGTATCCGACATTGTCCTGTGGGATTCACTAAAGGCTTACTTAAATGGAAGAGTTACAAACTAGTATATTAGTAAAACAAGAGAATGGGACAAAGAATTGAATACACTGCATGCCAAAATAGACACACTAAAGTTAAATCTAAAACTAAATGACATTATCAGTCAGTCTGAACTTAAAAACTTAAATACAAAATATGTTGAAATTCTAAATCATAACGTTTCATTAAACATGGAAAAACTTAAACTTCAGGCATATTCAGTAAACCCATTAAACTTGCATAAACTTGCTCTTAGATCAGAGAAAATGAATAAACTAAATCATATCAAAGAAATTATAACACATATGAATAATAAAAAAAGAAAGAAGAACAGATATTAAAGGTATTCTTGAGGGCTTTAAAATTTTATGAAAATATAAATAATACATATAACTTAGATAATGATGATATAGTTGAAACTTTTCAAAGGGAAAATATAAATAATAAAATAACAAGTGAACAAATAAAAATGATAGACCATTCACTTTAATAAAAATAAAAGATCAAATAATAAAGTTAAAAAATAATAAGTCACGGGGCTTAGATGGTCTTTTGCAAGAACTATATAAAATACTACCAGATAATGCAGTTAAAATATTTGATAAGGTCTATAGAGAAATAAAAACAACTGCTGAAGTCCCCCCATCATGGAAATATTCCCTTATATCACCTATTTTAAAACAAGATAAGGATCCTACAAAGTGTTCATCATACAGATCCATTTCACTTTTAAATGTGGACTATAAGATGTTCACGTCCATTTTAGATAACAGAATTAATTTACTTATTCCTAAACTAATTAACAATGATCAAACTGGGTTTATTTTAAATAGACAAGAACAGGATAATATAATAAGAATACATACAGTAATAAATTATGCAAATAAAAAGAAATTTCTATCATTAGTCTTGATTTAGATAAGGCTTTTGACTCTTTTAATTGTTTGTACCTGTTTAAAACACTTACATTGTATAATTTCTCACCTGAACTAATTGCATTCATTTCTAAGTTATACAACAACTCTTGTGCTTATTTAAAATAGGTTATTTTCTTTATAATTCCTTTAAATTACAAAAAGGCACAAAACAAGGCTGTCCATCTTTACTTTTTGCATTAGCTATAGAACCCTTTTCTAACAGTATTAGATCCAATAAGAACATTAATGGTATCAAAATAAAATATTTCAAACTAAAGATTCAACTCTTTGCTGATGACAATAGGACATTTAGAAAATTAGAACATATAATTAGTTCAATGAGTCAAGTTTGAAGAAGTCTCAAGCTTAAGATTTAATGACAATAAAACAAGTTCATTATTAATTAATAACAATTTAAAAAAATCATACAAAAATATTTGAACTTCAAGTGGAATAGCAATCAAATGAAATACCTTGGTGTAACCATTATGTCTAATAGTAAAGAAATGATGCAAACAAACTTTCAACAGGTTGTTGATAAAATTTTTAGTTTAGTCACAAATTGGAACAAATTCTTTTTTACCAAGAAAGAACAATTAATGCCTATTAAGATGGTAATTCTCTCTAAAATATAGTTTATCTTACAGTCTTTAGTAATATCTCTGCCAAAAAGATTGATGAAGAAGATAAATAATATTCTACTTTAAATTTTTTTTGGCATCCTACTAAATCAAGAGTTTCCTTTGATTGGCATAGAAAAGGTTGTGATAATGGTGGAATAGGATTCCCTGATATTCAATTGTATGCTACTTCAACAATTGTAAAAGTTATAGCGCTGTGGATAAATTCATCTTATGATTTGAAATGGAAGCAAATACATCAATAAATAGTATTAGGAAATAATAAATGTATTACACTCGAAACAAAGCACTGTTACTGCAAACTGGATTCAAAGTATTTCCTTTATTGTAACAGCTAAAAACAGATCCTCTCTAGCAGGGATTTCATCAAAACCACATTTTAGTAATTCATACTACATTATTCGAAAATCACCCCACAAAAAAAAAAAAAGTATTTTGAAAGAGGCCAGCTCATTAGGATAGCAAGAATGACATCTAATGAGGAAGATAAATAAAAATAATAATAAGTATGGCACTTCAAAATGTGGGCGTTGCTCCAGTGCCCAATATATTTTAGGACTATTACAACAAAAACAAATTCTTAAACAATGCTTTATGTAAACATTCCACAAACTGCTACAAAAGTGGAGTTAATGAAATAATGTTACACACAAATATGTACATATATATTATAAAAAAATGTCTAAGATATATTTATTTGTTTTATAGTTATATTTATTTTCTTAGGACTTTACACTTATATTATTTTGAATGAATATATATATTTTGAATGCATATTTATTTATTATATTAATTAGATGAGTCACCAGGTTTTAATGATTTAATGATGTACTAAAAGGTTAGATTCTGATGAAATCCCTGCTGACAATAAAGGAAATATTTTGAATCAGTTTTGCAGTACAATGCTTTTATTTTTAGGTTTTTGTGGACTAGTAGCACTGGTTGGCTTCTTTTTTACTTATAATAAATGTATTACAACTGGTCATAAACAAATAGTCCCCAATAATTTTATCTGGTTATTAAAAGATTTTTGAGTAAATTGAATTACACTCTATTTTCAAATTCTCTACATAAGTAACATAATGTCCTCTTTCCAAAAGTACACATTTTCTAATCATTGTATTAAAGACTAAATATTTTCTGTGTTTCCAACTGCATATACAATTGACTGCTTAGAAACTCATAACTTCAACAAACTAATAGTATTGAAACAACAAAATAACTTAATTTATTGGCATTAATTCTTAAATGGTAATGATATTTATAATGTTGAATATTTAAGGTCCAAATACAATCAAGATTCTGAGAACTGGTTAATTTTACAAATGTTTAGAGACTTTGTGAAAATAGAGATAAATAAGATATTTAACCTAGATAATAAATCATTCCCTAAATTATTGGAATTCTTAATAAATATCAGTAATAATTCAATAAAAAATCATATTTTTCACAAATTTATAAAATTCTTAATAAATATCAGTAATAATGCAATAGAAAATCATATTTTTCACAAATTTATAAAATTCTTAAGTTAGATTTCACATATTTAGACAATTCATATTGGAACAATTCCTCAGAAATTAATACTGAAGACTTCTCTGAAGAATACAAGAAAATAATATTAAAACCTACAGATAAAAATAAAAAATAAATAAATAAAACCATGTCTTCATTATACTGGAAACGTTTCAGTTTGAAATTCTTATACAGAGCCTTTGTCCCTCCTAACAAAATTACAATTATGTATAAATCAAATAGAATTAAATGATGGAGATATAATTCTGAAATAATAGCTGACTGGATGCATATGGTATATGAATGTGAAGTCATCTCACATTTTTAGAAAGAAATAATAACTTCATTCAAACCCTATGGTCAGATAGATGTAATATTTTGAAATCTTTAGTTTTATTTAATGCTCCGATTCCTGAGATAATTCCAGAAAGCCAACCACCTCTTCTTTGGTCTATTCTTGTTATAGCCAGAAAAGTCATTACTAAAAATTGGAAAAATAAAGTTACCCCCACTAGTGTTGAATTTATTTGTATGGAAAAAATTGTTTGCAGTAATGAATTGCATACTATAAAGATATGAACTTCTAATATTGCACATTCATATAAATCTTGGCTTAAACTTAAAGGCTTGCTTGAAAAATATTAATTGTTGTTGATATGTGTAACGTTGATGTATTGATCAGCTGTGGACCTATGTAAAAGTTGTTTGTTTTATAATTGATTTGCTTATCTATTGCTTGAAAACAAAATAAAAAAAAATAAAATAAAAAGATAATTTACTTTAATTATTGGATCAGCTACTGGTGCTATTCTAAGGGGATCTCTGGCTGCTTCGCTATGGATGGCCTGCCTTGCTTTCCTTATGGATTCCACATATTGGCTTGATTTCTTCCTTCCCTATAATGATATTTATAAATGGGATAAATCTCCTCAAATTACCTACTTAGTCAGTCAAAATCAAAAGAACATTAAGGTGGTACTGCTCAGTACTAGAATCCTTAAGAAAAATTTACATTCCTTATAGGCATTCCTAACCCAGGAAAATATAGATACATTCATAGTTAGTGAAGCATGCATTTATGACAGTGATAGCACCTCTGAAATACTGGGATTTAATGCCTACCTCTCCATTAGACATAATACCAAATTGGAAGTGTAGCTGAAGGGGGAATATCTGTATTCCTAAGAAACCATTTCACCCCCACACCCATAACGCAGAACAATGACCTTGAACCCCTCCACATCTTTCCCAGGATAAATAAAACACAGTATCACATCATTGCCAACTACTGTACCCCCTCCATGTCTCCAGCAAACAAAGAGGCATATATAAACAAGTTAACAACCCTCACTATAGAGCTGAAGGCTATCTTCTTGGGTGACTTCAACTAACCTTATATAAATTTAGGAATTTATAGTTCCACAAATAAGAAAGCAGAAAAAAGTCCTGGACGTCATTATTGCAACCTCCTTAGACCAACTAATCCAAACCCCAATGAGGATCTTAAGACTATTGGATCTGGTTCTCATCAACCTAAGCCCATCTGCTTAGCAACTACAGTTACCAAATCATTGTTGAAATCTTATCTCAGTGCACTAAACACTAACATTAAGTCCAAGATTCAAGTTATTCTGTAATGCACCATCGTCAGAGACTACACTAAGGTGAACACACTGATGAAAGTTAAACACCCTCCTCATGCCAATTACTCTACAGATAAGTGGCCTTATTCACAGATAAGTTCTGTGCTCATCTTCAGGCTTGTTTGAGACATCAGTCCCCATAAGACACAAATAAAGAGCCATCTTTAAGGACAAGGAACACTACTATTTACAAACTATACAATAACAAGAAAAAAATTATAGACCCATAACCTTCACTAACTTTATGTGTTAGGTACTGCAGTTTATTGTTATGTAACTAATTAACAGACATAGGCAGTCTTCAAACCCTAGACCCAAATCTTTTGGGTTTGTTAAAGGCTGATCCTGCCTCCTAAACCTTTTGGACGTTTAAGTCACCCAGGCAATTGACTCAGACAAATCAATTAACACTGCATACCTGCAGTTGGCGAAAGCCTTTGATACCATTTAATTTTCTGGCATCATTAATAAGTTAACCAAATTAAATGCGAACCCATATGTTACCCACTGTCTTGTAAACTGGCTCACCAAAATAACCAGTCTATTAGTGTTGGATGCACACTGTTGTGAAATCTTATGGAACTGGTGCTGAAAAATAATTTCATTATTTTCGAAAAAGAGATTTTTTTTACAGACAAAAGGCATAGCCATGGGTTCAGCATGTGGGGGTCTATTTGCCAATGCAGTCATGATACAGTGCGAGAAAAAATTTCTCTTTGAGTCCACTTTCTAGAGTTTATGCAAATTCTACATCAGGTACCTGAGCAATATATTTATTTTGTGGGTTGGAGATGTTGAAATCATTCCCCAGTTCCTGGAGTTCAACAAAAACACCACAGAATTTCTCCAATTCACCCACCAAGACAATGATACTTATATAGCATATCTAGCTGTTTGGCTGAAAAACAGCAATATTAATAAAATATTTACTTCTGAAAACTTACCAGAGACCAACATCTACTCTAACAAATTTCTCCACTATATAAGTGCGCACGCTGAGTACAGAAGAGAGATGTTGTCAAAGGCCAATTCGTCTATGCTGCCCGAATGATCACAGATGAGGAAAGGTTTTGGGATGAATGCAACCTAAGGTATATGTTTTCAAAACATGGCTATCTACTTACTTTTATTAATGAATTAATTATTGGGGTCATGAATAAACTTGAATAAACGTGAAAGGAAGCACTTTGTACCCATTCTTGGGGCAACAGTACAAAATCATATCAGTCCATCGGTTATGAGTACACAAACATCCACACATATCACTGACAGGACTGGTAATTATAGGAATTCCTTTATTACAGTATTTCATCTGGACAGCTACTGTATTAGAAGCATACTTACTAAAAACTGGAATATTTTGACAAAAGACAAACACATTAGAGAACATGTAGGTTTGGCTCCAAGCATCGTTTATAAGAAGGGACAAAACCTGAAAGCTTTATATGAGATGAAATCCGTACAACAATCAAAGTACTTTGGGATGGGGAAATGTGCCTGCTGCCCAGATTGCAAGTATATTTTAACTGGTAATTCATTTGTCATTAATGGTGTCCAGTTTAGACCTAAAAATAGTCTAACTGTAATTCTACTAAAGTAATTTATTGTGCTCAATGCCAATACTGTGAAGGATTTCATGTTGATAAGACAGAAGGGCATCTACGTGACAGAATTTATGAGCACATGTATGCTATTAGAACTAAAAAGGATACTGATGCTCTTTTCAAACATACTATGGAGTACCCTGACACCTTTAAATTTTTCATTTTAGAACAATTTGTCCTGTCAGATAGAGGTGACCCATGAACACTCAATCTGGAAAAACTTGAATTTCGCTGACAATTGAAACTTGATGCCATGAACTGGCCTGGTTTAAATGACCAAATATCCATCACCTGTGTTTTAAAACTGAAATCTTTAGAAAGATGATGGCTGCAATATGTTGTCAGTACATTATTACTATGTAAAAAATCAGAAGCGCATGTATAAACTAACTTAAATCTATTGTAATTCATGTCAGTTTTCTACCTGCATGGCCCTTCTAAAAATCCTCTTTAAATCCTCCCAAAGGAAGCATGACATCACTGGGGGCTTGGCATTCATGTGATATTTCCCTTCCTTAGACTGGTGTATATATGGACACAATTTTTCAAACATGGTTTTATCTGAAGAAGTTTTCAATAAGAAGACAGAATCATTTATCTTTTACTTGTTTTTATCAGCATTTCAATTTTAAAGCAACCTTTTTTATGCTGAATTGTGGCTCCAGGTGTGCTGTGTCCATACTTCTGAACTACCTTGGTTTACAGTTTGTTCTTTGTAGATTATAAATACAAGTTGAAAACAGTCCAATAATCACAGAAAATGTAACACAGATGTAATAGAGTAACAAGGAAGGAGGGCTTGTCACATACTAGTTACAAATTTTACAAATTTACAAATGTTAAATAAATAAATAAAAAAATAAATAAATCTTGATTCTGACCAAGAAGCATAGCAGTAGCAGGGGTTAGACGCTGTGTTTCAGTTAAGTGATTATGTATTAACTGATAGTGACTGCATATAGGTGAGAAGAGCTGCTTAGAAACAAAAGGGGGAGGTGCAGATTTAAAAACTAAAGACAGATATCTCATTAGTGTGTGCAATGAACTCAGTTTCAAGTAATCTAAGAACAGATTAGCTCAAACATGTTTAATAGTTCTCGCTATGAGAACTGTTAAAAATATTTTGAGACCTCACTTCCTCTCAACAGTTACATTTTATTTATTTATTTATTAACTGATATTTGTGTATTGGGAAAGTCAAACTGGGTAATGATACTCATTTTCAGCAGAGACAAAACGCTCCATAAAGACAAAAAGTTTACAAAGAAAAATTTAGCAAGCATATGAATACAGCTTAATTCTAAAACACAAATTCATAGATTACATCAACAATTTCATAATGTGAGTCAACATAAAATGTAGCAGGACAATGGTAAGAAGATAAAATATGAACACACAAAGGCAGAGTGATTGGCTAAATATGATTGCCTCCCTTAGCTATTGAGCATCTTCTTCTTTTTTCGGCTTTTCCCAGTTAGGGGTCGCCACAGCGGATCTCTGGTCCACTAATGATTGTCAGTAGATTTTTACGGTGCTGAGGTGCCAGCTCGACACCCAACTTTCAATGAAGGCATGTCTTTCGAACACCACTCGACTGCGGGGAGGACATGCAGACTCCACACAGAAGGCGCTCCAGCCGAGACTCGAATGGGAGAACCTCTTGCTGTGAGGCAACAACGCTACTGCTGCACCACCGCGGCTTATAGATGCATAAAATATACTGCACATATATAGAAAACAGGGAAATGTAATTGTTAGAACAGTTAATGAGAATAATTGAATAGGCTGGGTAATTTGATGATTAAAGTCTAGAGTCTAGTGTGGTTCAAAAGAGGTTTAACCTGGAGGAGTGCAGAAGCAGAACCAAGATTTGGATAGAAAGACTTTTGATGTTAATTTAAAGCAATGGAGTTTGGATAAAGATCTGATGGATGAAGGGACTGAATTCCAGATATTGGACTATACAGACTATATCTTGAGAGAATTTTTGAGATTTGTTAATGGAAAGGAGTATTTTATCAATAGATAAGAGTTGTCTGTCTGTTGGGGTGGTAACGGAGTAGGATAGAACTGAGAGCAGGGCATACATAAGGCTTGTGATTTAAAAACTGATAGTGAAGAATTCAGTATGTGGGTATTACCTCAGTATCTTCAGATCTACAGTAGTATGAATAATGCTTCCTGAGGAGGAGGTCACAAATAGTTCAACAGACTCATATTAATAAATGTGTCCTTTGCAGTGCTATGTTTTTGAAATGTTGGATGGCTCAGGAAAAAGTACTAAAGTCTCTAGTCATCAGACCAACTAAAGTGTTAAATACTCTGGTGACAAATGAAGCCAAAAGTGTATTTTCCAGCTGAAGTGTAAAATACTGTGGTAAGTATTGAAGTCTGAAGATATTTTACCATTTTCAGCATTAGATATTGTGGTGATTACTGAAATATTGGATGTGACCCTTACAGCCTTGTTTTCTGAGCTTCTAGGTATAACTTTTGTGATGACTGTTAATAGTAGCCTATGAAGCGTGTGGATGGCATTTAAATAACGGACAGCACGAGACAGTCATTGGTGCTTGATATGGTCAGAGGGTTCTGACAGTGGGAACATATGTAATAATATACAGGAAGTGCATCTGCAACATGAGGCACCACAAGGGGTTCTGTACATGGACCACTGCTGACTCTAGAATACATGCTTCCACTCAAAGATGTCATATAAAGGAGAGATTAACTTTTTGCAGTTATGATTATTATACTGAGTTATATTTTTCCATTTTCTCTGGATAAATTACAACAGTTGATTTACTGAAAGGCACTGAACAGATGCCTGGATTCAGGAGTATCTAATGAAGTTCAGCAACTTCAAGGCAGGGGCACTGATTGTGCACTATTTCTTACTGTTAAATATGAAGACTTTAAAAGTGAGTATGTCACAGTTTTGTACACTGACTAAAGTGACCAGACCGAATACCCACATGTGTAATAGTATGTACTATACAGTATAAAATGCATGCAGTCTGGGAACAACAAAGTAAGGCTTTTTGTGTTTCTGTAATAACGTTTTTGTGGCCGGTATAAGTTTGACAGGAGTAATGTTTACTATATGAGTCCACAAACCAACTCAACTTACTGCTTCAGTACAAAAGGACATCATTTTCTATGTAGCATTACATTCAAAGAAGTAAGCAGAGAAGGAACCCTGGAAGAAAGGGGAAATGCCACATAATGTATTTTACACATTTTTCACAAGACTGTTTCTAGGACATTACATCCTTATTCACTATTAAGCTAGTGAATACCTTTACTTGTGTTTTTCACCATTCAACAATTTACAAAGTAATTCTAAATGAAAAAGGTACTTGGAGGCAATTGAAAGTCTTACCTGCATACATCAACCTCCAAAGGTGCTTACCTATTGGATACAATCTTAAATAAGTCACAGCTGCATGTCTGGATCACATACCTTGCATTTTGAATTAATTTTCTTCAAAGTCAAATCAGATATTTTGAATGATTTTGTTAGGTTAACTGAAGGATATTTTTTGTTGGATTTTACGTTATCACCCCCCTTTTTACAAGCACATCAAGTTCAAATTTCACCATAGCCATTTACTAGACTAAAATTGTCCACATTTATGACATTTAGGGTAGTACATTTAGATACAAATTAACTTATTGGCAGTAATGTTCTAAGTTATTTTGGCTCTGAATAGACCTATTTAGTGTTGCCTCCCCCCACACATACATATCTAGTCTAAGTTGTTTCCACACACACACACACACACACACACACACACACACACACACACACACACATACACATGCGCGCGCACACAGACACGTACACATGTACACATGCACACACACACATACACACACAGACTCAAGCATATACACATGTAATATATGTGTGTGTTGGTGTGAATTTATGTCAGATTGTCGACCCTGCATTTCATTAATATGCTCTAAATATGGAAATTAATAATCATCTCTCATCTTATTGCAACTCATAAATGGGACTTAACATGGGTTCTTCATGGGGGAACAGGATGTAATGAAACATGAGTCAGTATTTTTGGGTCACAATTCAATATCCATTGACAATGTAATCAGAGTATTTGAAGGAGAATGAGATCAGATGAGGAAACTTGAGTATCAGTAACACAGTGCTTCACAAACATGGGTACTGCCTTCCAGGTAAACTGAAGTGACGTATATAGGAATATCTTTACAACTGCAGTTCATAGCAATGAATGCTTAAAAGAACAAATACTTTTTCCTGCTATTTAGGCTGCAGGACTGCTCTTTTGTTTGATGACAGTACAATTAGGTTTGGAAATTTGCCCTTTCTCAGTTTTACATTTTTCAGACTTGGCATATATAATTAGCAGGAAATATGGGGGTGCAGGGTGATTACCCCTA
The DNA here is from genome assembly GCF_019279795.1 of Protopterus annectens. NCBI lineage: Eukaryota > Metazoa > Chordata > Ceratodontiformes > Protopteridae > Protopterus > Protopterus annectens. Next base: position 113,653,711 of record NC_056734.1, read on the forward strand.
CATAAAATAGTGGATGGTTTTGTTATTTTTTTGTATTGCTCTAAAAAGATCAATCTTTTTTGCTTCTCTTTTTTTGTGTTTACTGTTTGATGACATAATCACATGCATACACACACACACACACACACACACACACACACACACACACACACACACACACACACACATATATATATGTGTGTGTGTGTGTGTGTGTGTGTGTGTGTGTGTGTGTGTGTGTGTGTGTAAACATATCCTTGTAGTGAGGTGCAAGAATTTTCCACATTTTGTGGGTATGATGTCTCCCAACCATCATGAAAAACATTAAACCATGGGAAAGCTGGTACTCTGTGATCAATGAAGTTGCTGGTTGATGCTCCTTAAAATCAGTAAAAAAATCTGATCTGTAAACAAGCTCAGTTGAAACATCAGAGTAATCTCACACATATAACTTGTTTAAAATTGATACTTTTTATTGAAAATAAAACATATGAAATAGATGATCTCTTTCATCCTTAATTTGGTTTCATCACACAGAGGCCTGTAAAAGTTAATGCTTAAGTTGTCCGTGGTTGTTCTGAGGGTTTTAATATTTATATAGAAATGGGCTTATTGTGATGTATGTTATTTTGACAGGGCAGATTTACTTATTTCTTCTATACATTTGTCCATATTATGAAACCAGATTTTCTCCATAACAATTGACTTGACATTTACAATTCCTAAATGGGATTCATGTGTGAATTCAGTGCTTTACTTCTGGAGTAATTTTGACATAATTACACTGGTAACTCCTTCGGCAATGCATTTCACATTTAAATAGTCATCTTTTACTTATAATTTTCGTAGCTTAGAAGCCTAACTTTGCATTTCCATGGTAGATTTTAGCCCTCATATTTTGTGTACAAATAAGTCAGCGATGGGAGAACAGGGATATGTTGGGACTTTTACATGTTGCCCCCAGACAAGGGGGCACTGGAGGTACATTTGTGGTCACCCATCCATCCAGTCATCCAAATTACATTTAAATAGAGTGAGAAAAGTTCTTTGCTTTATGTGGAGTGCAAGACAGTTCCATAGAAGCAGATATCTATACCTCCAAAATGGAGGGCTAGCGAGCACCCCCCCACTTTAAATAAATTCATAAACTGTTGAACTGTGCCAGCTCCTGGCTCAGATGTTTTTTTAATAAAGAAAGCTGTGCCACAGAAAAGAAGAAAGGAACATCAGAAAAAGATGAAGTATGTGTGTTTGCATGCATGTATGTGTGTGTGTGTGTGTGTGTGTGTGTGTGTGTGTCCAGTTGTCTGCAAGTGTAGATGAGTGCATGTATGCCAGTGTTTGCAAGTGCATGTATGTGACTGTACACAAGTGCATGTGTATACATGTGTGAGTGCTAGTGCATGTGCTTATGCAAGTGTATGTGAGTCCGTGTATGTGTGTGTGCTTGAGTGTGTGTATGCGAGTGTAAGAGTAGGTGTATATGACTGTATGCGAGTACATGTGTATATGCGAGTGTGCGTGAGTGCTTGTATATGAATGTGCAAGTGTGCACTAGTGTGTGTGTGTATGCAAGTATGTGATTACATGTATATGACTGCACGAGTGCATGTGTATATGTGAGTATGAGCGAGTGCCTGTATGCGAGTATGTGGGAGTATGTGTGGTCATGCATTAGTGTGTAGAGGGTTCAGAGTCAGACTCTTATATAAGGGAAGTTGTTCCAGAGAACATTATCTTTTTAAGCTCCAGAGAACATTATTTTTTTAACTTTAAAGCATGCATACCTCTCAAATGTACAGATTTTTGCAGAATGACCAGATTTTTGCCTATATTTTTTGGTCTATTCTCCTCATAAAATGTGTGGTTTTCTGGCAAATCATTGTGGATTGAAATTCCTAAATAATGACATGCATTTGAGTTTCAGACTTCATTTCCTTCAGAAAATGCATGCTAACACAAATCCTGTTAGTCTAGCAACTTTTTAAGTTTATAAGAGCAATATTTAAAATCTGACCCTACTTTTGGCCCTTTGTCCCACCATTACTTTGGGCTTTAACAGATTTCATGTGCTAAGAGGTTGAGAGGTTTTCAGAGCTATTCAGGGAAAATAATTATTCATTTTATTGCAGTATTCCTTTTTTCAGTTAAAAGAAAAGCTGGAAATATAAAATTCAACAAATACTGCTAAACAAATGCATTTATTTATTTATTTTATTTGTCTTTGTTTACCTGGAAAGTCTGACTGGGTAATACCCATTTTTGTCAGAGGACAGGGGAGAAAAGCTCCATTTGCTTACATTGCATTATACTAAGTTCCAGTTAAATGCAGAGTAGTTACATTTCTATTTACATTTAAACTCAAATAGTAGTTACATTTATATATTTTAAGATTTTACAGAGGTGGAAATTACTAAAGAGAAAGCTCATGTGTAACTTAATGGATCGTACAGGCAGCAGTTATGTATAAAAATTGTTTTGTCATTTCAGTGAGAGGTTGAGAGTATTTTGATTAAGGAGAGTATTTGGGGAGTATTGTACGGTGAACACAACATCTTAAGCTGTTGATGAGCATGTGCTGGACCAGGATTGGTTTAGATGTTGTTTAAGCAGTGGTTTAAAACTACTGAGTTTGTCGGAGAGTTTTATTTGTGTGGGGATACTATTCCAGAGTTTAGCAATGTACTGGGAGTACAGCAAGTCTCCTTCAACATTATTTGACTTATTTGTAAGTAATAAACATGTGTTACTAGAATGGATGTTCCTTGATGGACAGTAGGGCCGCAATACGTTTTGTAATGCTGGGCATTTTTTTGGATGATGAATGCTTTTGTGTGCTGTAGTTAGTTGTGAATATATTAGGTAGTTATGTAGCTCAAGCCAGTTTAATTGCTTTAAGCTATGACTATGGTGGGTGCTATGAGGGAGATTGGTGGCAAATTTAGCTATTTAATTGTAGCAGGAGGCATTTCAATGCAAATTTATCCTATCAGGAAATAAGTTTTTTTTTTTATTGTGTAGCAGCAACTTCAAGTGATTATATTAGTGCATGAGAGATGTAATGGTTTTGACCACAAAGAAATAATATTTCAGAGTGTTTAGTGCTGCTCAGGCAACACATTTCTATCTGAGCAACTGTCACTATATATTTTGTTATACTCATAATTCTTAGCTAGTAGAAGTTACTCACATGATTTGCTTTCTTTTACATAAATGTATGTTTGCCTGTGTCTTAAGTGATACTTCAATAAAGGTGTTGCCACCACATCAGGCATGGTAATTTGCCTCAGATGCAGCTGAGAGACTCTGTTGTGGCCAAGCTGGTTCCTCAGACCACTATCCTTTTTCCCTAGATCCCTCTGTGTGGCAAATACAGCCACTATGCATTGGGGGTTAGTGATGTCCACTCTCCTTAGTGGGCAAGGGAGAACCACTTTTGTTGGTTTTGCATGAAGGGGCAGGGAAAGTGCCCCTAACTAACCAGAATGTTGTGCCCATCTGTGAGGAAGCTATTGCTGCCATTAAAAATGTGTTTAATTTTCCTATTAAAAAGAAACAGAAAACTAAACTTATAGCTTCTTCTGTTTCAGTTTCTCTGGACAGGAGTAGTTTATTAAGTCCAGCTCAGGGTCTTGTATAGGCTATTGACCTTCCTTATCAGGTGGTTTCTGGTAAAAGAAAAAGTGATTCCTCTTTTCCTGAAGAGATTCAAGAAATTAAATCCAGAGAGGAATGTGATGGAACAGCTACATTTTTCCCTCAGAATTCTGATTCAGACTCAGTGGAGAGCATGTTACCTGAACTTCCCTATCAATGATCCTCTTTCTCCGTAACTATTTCCAGAATGCAAATGCATATACTGCATCTCAGTTTGGGTTAGAGTTCTGGATGCATAAGCTACTAGTCAACTCTCTTAAAGAATGACTGCACCAAGACCAAACTTCAAAGCAGAACAAGAAAGAGTAACTGGTTTGTGAACATCATAGAATCTGAGAGTTGATGGACTGGTAATTCTGTTTCAGGACGTGAAATGCCCTTTGGTGTTTTTCTAACCAGGATACATCTTTGGGTGTGTTAACTTTGAGTGGTGCTGAAAGTTGGCTCAAGTCTGGAATGAACTTGCCTAGATAGTTAATAATGCCAGAAAAACATTGTAAGGCTTGAACATTGTCTGGAGCTAGCATCTTAAGGATTGCTGTTTGTTTGGAAGGATCTGGTTGTAAGCCTAAATAGGTAAACAAATGATCAACATAAGTAACTTTTTGTACCCTGAATTTGCACTGCTGAGGATTCAGCTTAAGATTCACTTCACGTGCTCTTTCTAGAACTTTCTTGTGGTTTCTGTCATGTTCAGCTTCCCATTACCTACCTCCTACTAGAATATCATCTACTATAATAGCACATGGATAACCAGAAAAAAATTGCTTCATGGCATGCTGGAAGACATCACTGGCAGAATTTATCCCAAATGGCATTCTCAAATATCTGTACCTGCCAAAAGGAGTACTGAATGTGGTTAGCAATGAGCATTTTCAGTCAAGCAAAATTTGCCAAAATGAACACTTTGCATCCAAAACAGAAAAAACAGTGGCATTTGGCATAAGCACAGCGGCTTCTTCGACTGTACACATTGGATGATGAGGTCTTGTCAGTGCTTTGTTCAAATCTCTTAGATCAATACATATTCTGTTATCATCTGAGCTTTTCTTATGAGCTACCACCATGGAAGATACCTATTCAGTCAGTTCGTCAACTGGACAAATCACACCTTGCTGCACCATTTTATCTAGTTTGGATTTGACTTTGTTCTGCATAGCTACTGGAACTTTCCTGGCTGGTCTGACAACTGGGCTGACTTCAGGGTCAGACTTCATGGAGTACACAACTGGGAATTTGTCTAGTTTGTCTTTGAAAAGATTATCATAGGTAGAGAAAATAGACTGGGCAAAAGTAGAACAGTGGTCTTTTAAGCTTACATGGTGATCTTCCTTATAAATGAAAATAGTCCTATTTTCAAACTGTCTCTGAGGCCTAATAATGACTGTACGTGCCTTTTGACTAAATAAAACTGCAAGTCATAGCTGTTCCATGTACCATGAAAGCACTACTGAACCTTCAGTTTGAATTTCTTCACCACTTTAAGCAACAAGCTTCATGCACTTTGCCAAATCAAGTTTCTCACCAGCACATACTCTAGCAAATGTTTCTGCTGACATAGCATTGCACTTTGAACTAGTGTCAACTTTAAGCTCTATGGGTCTTCCATTTATCTGAACAGTACAAAATACTTCATTCTTTGCCCATAAATCTGTTGCATTGATTGTTTCACTAAGGGCAGACACACAATCAACATAAAAAATAGGGTCACAGCTTTCTGATTGATCAACTAGTCTCCTTGAAAGTTCTCTTTTAACAAAAGAATGAGCCTCTTTTGATTTACAAATTCGTTGGCAATGATTCCACTTTTTACATCTGTGGCATTGCTGACCAAAAGCTAAGCATTTTTCTCTTTAGACACATGATTGCCACCACAATTACGACAGTTGACTATGAGGCTAGGTCAGGGCAAATGCTTTGAGTTTGCTAACTCACCCTTGTGCTTCACTGTGACTGTGCATGTTCTGGAACTTGCTAGAAAGCTACAAGGTTTACCAGGGGCTGCATACTATCAACATTAACACTAGAAGATATTGGAAGCATGCATTTCTCGTTTGTAAGCATATCTGTGTGCTTTTCTGTGAGCTCATTTATCTGACAAATCTTAATGGCCTTATTCAAATTTAAATTACTGTCTTGAAGCAAAATCTTTTTCACAGCATCATCTTTAATAACACACACAAGTATGTCTTTTATCAACTCATCCCATAAATCCCCAAATCTGCATGTTTTAGCTTTGTTTCTGAAGTCAGTTATATATGCTGCAAAAGTTTCCCCAGGCTTTTGATCCCTTGTGTAAAATAAGTGCCCTTCCATTGTAATATTCATTTGGGGGTTACACATTTCTCTGAATTTATGTTTTAAGCACTTGGGATCTTCCCTTGATTCAGCCAGTACCACTATATGGCAGTTTATCCCCTCCTCTGCAAACACAGCAAGTGCATACACAAATGAACGCTCTCTTTCTATGGCCTCTGAACCAGCTAAGTTAAGCAGAATAAATGCCTTTGTACTTGTATCTTTGTCAGAAAATGCAGCTTGTATGACAATATCGTATTCTTGCTCAAATACTAATTCTTTGCAATATTATTATCAAATACAAGTGGACCAGGTTTTCAAAATCCTTCAGCCATGCCGACAAAGTATGCATAAACACACTACAAGTATCTATGAACATGCACAGACACCAGGTACTTGTAATAACATTCAAATACACAATAAACTCTTCAAAATATGCTTTGAAATGGCTGTATTTTGCAAAATAACTATGTAACACTGCACAAACTTGCAAACACTTTGTATACTTCAGATATTTTGAATAGCTATAATTAATGCGAAAAAGCAGCACATAGTGAAAAAATTCAGATGTTTTCCTTGTTTTATACATTTTATGCAATTCAAACATTGTTTCAAACATTTTCGTAAATATTTTGAATATTTTTATCAATGTGTCACAGTTTCAGAAATTCCGTTTAATGAGAAATTTGTTTTGAGCATTCTGAATGCTTCGTTTTATATTCTTTGAGTAAGAAATCATTTAAACAAGTTTTAGCACCTAGAATTCTTTTCTGGTCTTTTCTGTGAGTTGTACATGCAGTAGGGATGATTCATTCCTCTATATTCCCCCAACATTAACTGAGTGCCTCTTGGTCTTGATTCTGGATCCCACTTTGACACCATGTCGCTTGTCCTATGTTATGATTCAAGAAGAACAGGCGAGGTAATTCATTTATATGCTTTATTATATAGAAACACATCAGGATGGATAGCAGCAACATAAAATATAAACACACTGATTAACTGACAGACCATTACATACATGCATACTTACATCTCAACAGCTCGCTACAAAATGGCAGTCTGGCTCACATGAGCTTAGTATTTATACACATGTGCAAGCCCAAAAAAAGCTTCTTAAAGGTATACATACATACTGATCTACAATAAGTGATGTATAATGTTTGCAACTGAAAATGTCAATATGGTTTGTTTTCATTTATATAAATGTATGATTGCCTATGTCATAAGTGATAATTTAATAAGGATGTTTCTTGTTTAAGAAAAATAATAAAAAATAACAGGGACATTTTATATATCCCCAACCCCAAACAACTTTAACTAACTGCCTGGATCTTAGGGTCTTAGTACTTTTTAAGCACTTGTTCACCGAGGATGTGCAGGAGATACTAATGGGGGCAAGAATGCCCTCTACTAGAAAATCATATATTAACAAATGGAAAATATTTTTAATTTGGTGCAAAAAAACATAACCTTAACCCATTCAGAGTAGTATTTCACTTGTTTTACAATATTTGTGTGAGTTGGTTTTCTATTTGCCTGTCTTACTCCTCTATCAAGGTTCATTTTTTTGCCATTTCAGTATGTCTGACCATGGATACCCCTTTTTCGAGGCATTCCCATGTGAACATATTTTTAAAGGGGGTTTGACATAAGAGACCTCCAAGAAAACCAGTGTCTCCTCCCTGGGACATTAATTTTTGGGAGAAACTAACACTTGCTCAATTTCAACCAGCTCATCTGATTGACTTGAGGTTCATAACATGGAAAATAGTTTGTTTTATTCCTTGCTCTGACCTCTGCAAGAATATCTGAGTTGTAAGCTCTTATGGTAGGGCAACCTTATTTCATTTTCCACAGGAGATTTCCCTGTAAGGAATGTCATGTGCACTGCAATAATTACATCAATAGACAAGGACACTATACTTTTAGATACAAGCTGTACGATTAAAAATACTTCCTTGCAATAGTGGATACATGATGATGAAATTACAGTTCCATGTCAGTATAGGTTTCCAGATTCTTTACTATGGAATCAATTTTCAGGGGTATGTTGTCAATGTGATAGTTACTAGGGTGGTTGTGCTTGCTGAAAGATATGATTATGCATTTCTTGGCATTTATTTTTAGTCTATGGTTTTGATGCCAGCTATTTGCTTGGGACAGACCTTCTTGGGAAAACATGATATCCTCTGGGGAGTTTATGATGATGCCATCTTTGTAGTCATCTGCAACCTTGGTCAGCCACAAACTCTTAACATTAACTTTGACCTCTGATAAGTAAATGCCAAAGAGGAGTGGCACAATGACTGAACCCTGGGTACATATCTAGTGACAGGTCTTTAGGATCAGAGTTACCTACTTTTATTTCCTGGGTTATTTTTGTGAGGCAATTTGTTATCCAATGAGGTACATAAGGATTTACATTTAGCTTAAACAGTTTATCTGTGTACCAGAATGTGAGATGGCGCTGAACACTTTTGAGAGGTCTAGATATGTAGTTTGTACTGATTTACCCTCATCAATTGCTACATTAGCTTTTTTGAAGAAGTCACCAGGTTAATCAGGTAGAATCTTCCCTTGACGTATCAAATGGTTTAGATCGAGAGTAAATAACATAAATAGTATGTTACCTATACTCTTATTTATTAATTCTATAATGACCGTTTCCATAGCCTTACAGATGAGCTTCATCAGTCTAATCGGTCTATAATATCCCTGTTCCATTGAGACTCCACCTTTGTGCAAAGGAATGACTCTTGTTACTTTGCGTATATCCAGCACCGAGCCTGTTTTGAGGTTAATATTGAATAGCTTCTATAGGGGGGTCAGACAATTCATGTTTCAGGTTGACTAGTTGGCAGTGTGATATATTGGCCAGCTGCAAAGAAGCAATATTCACATATGCATTTAGTACTAAATCATCCCCCCCTCTCTTCTTTAGCTCAGTTTTGGTAGTTTTATGAACAACTTGTTCATACTGTACCCCCACAGCTGGACATGGATAACAACAGTATTGGACTGCTTTTCGCTGACAAATTCTGTTTATTAGTATACTTTAGTTTCTTCATCCTGGAAGCTTTACATATAGGTGGTTACTGTGTTTTCTCTAACAGGGAGACAAGGTAGCATCCAAGAAAGTTGCTGAATTTAATCTGTGAAAGTCAAGGAAATGTGCCTGAAAGACTACTTTATCATATTTCTTGTGGACAGTTGTAAACCCCTTGGGATATTCCTATAGCAGGACCTCCAAACCATAGGAAACTCACCCCATTCATATCTAGCAGCACAATCATATGTGTTTGCCATTAGACTGCCCTGTAAGACTCTATGCATGATCACTTGCTGTGAGTGGGTACTTATGAAAAACTTCAGGGTTTCTGTGTCAAGGGGAGGAGGCATCGTCCTCCTTAACTTATCCACAGCTTTCTTATCTCTTTCCATTATGTTAAGCTGTTATATGAACCAATCTGTTTGACTTGTCCAACTCATTTCACTTACTTTACTACCATAGATTTAAAAAGTGAACATTTTTACATCAAATGTTTATCTGTGCCACTGTATTTTCAGTTCCAGTCTCTCCATTACTTTTTAATGTCATCTACCCTAAACTAGGACCATCTGTTCTTACTAATCTCATTGTAACTAGGCCTGAGTTATGGAAAAGGTCTAAAATAAAATCACACACATTAATGGAAAAAATCTTCAAAATAAGATTCACATTATCCATAACTGGCTTACCTGTAATGGCCTCATCTCCTAGCGGCCACCATGAGTTGGTTTGTACCAGATGATGCTGTCAAAATTATTACTCTTCCTAAAAATACCATAATTAAGAGTGACTGGCCACATAAACCAGTGGGGGAACTTTACTTGACAACAGAGAATCTGTCCTGTTTTTCTCAAGTAAGTAAATTCATACTTCTTATCACCATGAAGCTATCATTGTTCACATCAGACTGATGGCTGTCAAGCTCCTTACCTTAACCTGTGTTTATACTCGCATCAGCACAGGTAAGTCTTTTACTGAAGAGCTTTTACACTGGCTAACATTGAGTTGTAACTCCAAGGAAATAGTCCTAGATGGCTTTAACATTGGCTAAATGTTTTTATACTTACTTATATTTATTTTCATTTGTTGACTGTAAAAGACCACTAATCTCAACAGATCAACTTCAGGTTCCAACTGGGGGAAAATGTATGCAACTACAGGACATGTAATTTAAAATGCAGCCCCAAAGGCCTGACAGACATCCTATTAAGAATTTATCAAAAAATCTGCTCATGATAAAATAAAATCTTAGCAAAAAAAATAAATAGTTAGCAAGTAGCACCTTTAACTAGGGCTTTTCTAAATTCATACCTGTCTGGCAAGGCCCCTTTGGAAACTGCTATCCCAGAAAAGACTCACTATTGCTCTGGAAATCATTTTCCCCATAAGAGCACATTAGAAGTCCCTGATGGATGGTAAACATGCAAGTCACATAATGAATAGATAATCAGAAAGTGAAAAAATGGAAGAAGGCTTAATGAATTTCGTATGACGTTTTCATGTTTCCCTCTGCTGGCAAGATATTCATTCTGTGTTATTGGTTAGAATCTAAATCTGATTTTAAAAAACTGTGTGTTCTTAAAAATTATTTGCTTTTCTAAATGAAGTAGTACACTGTATTTTCTTATGGCTCACCCATTAAACAGACCTTTTTGCTGAATCTGTCATTGCCTCAAGTCTTTTACATTCTGCCTGTAAAAAATGCATTTGTTTCACTTGCCCCCCCCCATCTTACTCTGGAAAAGGACAGTTTTACACTTAACATTCCAGCTCTTGTACAGGATTACATCTAGTTACCATAAACTGAATAAAAACTGTGATTTCTTCACTTTTAAATTCCCATACATAACAGAATATATAAAATTGTTGCCATAAAGCAGTGGGAAAGGGAAGTTATAATCGAGATCTGTGAGTACAATCAGCACTATTTACTATATAAAAAACATGCTGTCACATAATCAGTCTTTAGCCATCTATTTTGTGTTTTTATATTTTAAAGTTGTACATAATTCTTTTGATTTGAAGCCGCGGTGGTACAGTGGTAGCGTTGTTGCCTCACAGCAAGAAGTTATCCTATTCAATTCTCGGTTGGAGTGCCTTCTGTGTGGAGTCTGTATGTAATCCCCACGGTCGAGTGGCCTCCGAAAGACATGCATGAATGGGCATGCCCTCGCTGAAGGTTGGGTGTCGGGCTGGCAACTCGGCACCATAAAAATCTACTGCCAATCATTAGCGGACCGGAGTTTCGCTGTGGCGACCCCTAACCAGGAAAAGCCGAAAAGACAAACAACAACAACATAATTATTTTGATTTAATTTGATGAATCTATGTTTTTTATTATTTTTTAACAGTAAGTACATAGAAGACCACATTTACTCATCAATTCCACTTTTTTAGTGAATGGATTAAAATAGGCATATGGCCTTTTTAGTAACTTTTTTGTACATTTCAGTTTGTTATGATATGGTTTAGGTTAGTCATGGCTGGATGGGGGTGAAATTTATGTTATTTGTGATTTGTTAATAGGATGACTTGGTCTTGGGTTTGAGTCATTTAGAGTCAAAAAGATCACTGGGTGTGGAGAAGGGATGAATTATGAGACATTTTTGTATTTTATTTTATTTTTAATTTTTATTTGTATTTGGTTTTGCCTGGCTTATTTTGTCTTATTTTTTGGGACTTTAGTTGGGAGAACAGTCAAGGGTTTTCTATGTTCATAGGTTCATAGGTTTATACTAGGCTATCTGCCCTAAGGCATTTATAAGCCTAGCCCAAATTTTTGTGGCCCTTATATGAAAAAATACTGTGCCCATTAGTTTGTTGTGCCTCTGTCCAGCAGTGACACAGAGATGATTCCCGGGGTAAACCTACGATCTCCCATCCACAGGTCTAGATTTCTCTTGAACAGAGTCAGCGAGGTGCTCTGCCTCACATGGACCGGGATTTTATTCCACAGCATAGGGAGTCTCTGAGTAATAAATCTATCCCTCCAGCACGTCCTATTTATATCCGTGCTAAGGTTTAAGTCACTTGCTCTAGTGGTTTTGGTGGATTTGGATTTTTTGAGGTGGAGCATGTCCATTAATTCCGGGTTGGACATGGCCTTGTATGTCAGGCACATGTCACCTCTGAGCAGACGGTATGCGACTGAATAGAGCTGGAGTTTCTTCAATCTGGCAGCATATGACAGATTTTGGAGTCCCTTTATCCTTTTGGTGAGGAACTTTTGGGGTCTCTCCAATTGCTGCAGATGTCGGGTGAGATACATCCCTGTACCACTGTTTTTATTTAGATTTACCTTTGGGGTAGGTGTAACATTGAATGTTTATTCTAATCAGTTGGTATTTCAGTGGATAACACATGTGATTCAGCAGTATTTTTATTTTATTATGGGATGTACTTCTATGTGGTAACATCTTTTGTCATTACATATACACATACAAATATTTCAAGCACGGGCATTAATGCCCTTTTAGCCTGCCAATATACCAAAACATTTGTTCCCATATGTGTTCAGGATGTACTTAAACTATCTAAACTACTGCTTGCTTTAATGTAATTAGGTAGTCTGTTCCATGCATCAGCTGATCTCTCAGAGAACCAATTAGTACATTTCTCATTCCTATAGAAGCTTCTACATAGGTTGCCTGATGATTCTCTGGTACTTTTTGATAGCCCCAAACATTCCCATTGGTAGTTGTCTCTAAATGCCTTATATACCTGATATCTATAAGAGATGCTGTACAAGTTCAGATATCTTAATCTTCCATAATAACTTAAATGTTCACATCTATGGATGCCCTTGGTGTATGCCCGCTGTACTCTTTCAGTTTACTTATGCTTGTTTTCTTATAAGGGTTCCATATTGTTATTCCATACTCAAGTTTGGGTCTAATGTAATTAACAAACAATGACTTCATCATTTCTGATTTCTTTGACTTTATAAACCTATAGTTCTATAACAACCAATTGGTTGATATTTATTTATTTATTTATTTTCAGTTTGATAACGGGGAAGTCCACTGGGCTGAGAAGTGCCCATTTTCAGTGGAGGCCCGGGGAGAAAAGCTCCAATAGCAATACAATACTATGAAGGTTACAAAATACAATAAAGGTTACATAATGTTGAGGTAAAATACAAAAGTGAGATTCATACATTCAGGAAATTGCAAAATACATCATAGGACAGTATAAAACAGGCACTTTTTTATTTTTATTTTTTTTTTGGGGGGCTCTTCAGATGTTTACGATATTTACATATTTACAAACATGGAGTTAATTAAAGTCTGCTAGTTCTGCTTTTGGAGGAATAGAAAGAGAAAAAAAAAACTTGAGAGTAAAGTGGAAGGGGATTGTTGAGAGCTAGTGGGGAGACTCGTTAGTGTTTATGTAGGGTGAAACAGGAGCATTTCCATGATATGATTAGAAATACTCAAAGCTGGATCTACCCATATACCCAGGTCCTTAAATGAGTCTACAGTTTCAATCGATGTGTGCTATATTAAATATTCACCTTTCAATTTATGTCTCTCAAATCTCATATGCTTAATTTTTTATGTATTTATCAGCATATTATTCTCCTGTGCCCAAATGGTCAATTTGGTCAAGTTCTTTTGCAGACATACCTTATCTGTAACACATGTAATCAGTTTACCCAATTTCAGGTCATCTGCATATAAACTGTAGAACACCTCAGATGAAAAAGTTAGGTCTTAAAGATACAATCTAAACAAGTAAGGGCCTAGGACAGAGCCCTGTGGGACACCCTAAAGTAACCAAGAATTTCACCTGTCCAATTGCTGTATGATACTTGCCATGTGCTATTCATAGGTTCATACTAGGCTATCTGCCCTGGGGCAATTATAAACCTAACCCAATTCTGTATGGCTTACGCCACCCCTTGATTTCAGTATACTGTGCCCTTTTTAAGGTTTAGTTTACTGTGCCTCTGTCTAATAGTGACATGGGAGTAATCCCTGGGACAAACCTACGATCCCCCATCCACCTATCGAGATTCTTCTTGAAGAGATTCAGTGAGGTGCTCTGCCTCACATGAACTGGAATTCTATTCCAGAGCGAAGGGAGCCTCTGGGTTATGAACCTGTCCCTCCAGCAAGTTCTATTTATTTCTGTGCTGAGGTTCAAGTCCCTCGAGTGTGTGGCTCTAAGGGATTTAGATTTACTGAGGTGGACCATGTCCATTAATTCTGGATTTGACATAGCTTTGTATGTCAGGCATAGATCGCCTTGAGTACAACTTATTTAGAAGGGGGGTAGCTTTTACATTTTCTTTTTGCGCTGTACTAGTGCACAATGACGTCAGCTCATCAGGGCAGCCAGTCAGAATGGAGCTCACCGCGCGCATCAGTTCAAGCGGGAGGAGCGTTATGTTGGATGTACACGAGCAGGAGGATTTGTTGGTCTCACTTCGAGAACCGAGGGTTGGTGAGTAATAAGGAGTGTGTGTGTGTGTGTGTTTGTGTGTGTGTGTGTGTGTGTGTGTGTGTGTGTGTGTGTGTGTGTGTGTGTGTGAAAATGCCCCAGGTGGGGGGTACTGGTGATTACTCATGGTGGTGTGGTAGGGAATACCTCAGGCTTGAACCCTGTATCTTGTATGCAGGTGTTAAAGACCTGAATTCCCTACCCACCACCATTTGTAAAAAAATTGCAGATTTTTGCCTCATATTTGATCTGATCAATATCTGTATCATATCTGTGTTTTTTAAATATTGCAATGCTTGAAAGTTGATGGTGCAGTGGTAGCAATGTAGCATTGATGCCTCACAGCTATAGGTTCTTGGGTTTGGTTCTTGGCTGGGGTGCCTTCTTTGTGGGGGGGGTCTGTATCTTCTCCCTGTGTTTGTGTGGGTTTGCTTTTGTGTCCTCCCATGTTACAAAGACATGTCTGCATTATTTTTCCTGGGCCTCTGCTGAGAATTGTTTTTTTTTTTTGTTCCAAGTCAGACTGTCCTGATTAACAAATTGACAGGCATTTAAATTTCAGACTTCAGGTTTCTGAATGTTTACTTCCTTACATATTTGATGGTGCAGTGGCAGTATTGTTGCCTCACAGCTATAGGTTTTCTGGTTTGATTCTTGGCTGGGGTGCCTTCTGTGTGGAGTCTGCATCTTATCCCTGTGTTTGTGACATAGTAAAACAACTTTTTATTCTAGCAATAAATATATACTAACACAACCTTTTTATAGCAATTTTTAAGTTTATGACTATTTGAAATTTGTCCTTATTTTTGGGACTGTAATACCCTGTTATTGGCTTTGTCCAGGTTTTTGTGCTAAGGTTGACAGCTATGGCAAGAACTGAATTCACTGAATATGTTTGAGGGCTGTATTCCCTCATTACTGGGTTTGTCCAGGTGTTTTGTGCTAAGAGGTTGACAGCTATGGTGAGAACTGAATTCATTAAATGATAGCCATTTAAGTTTCAGTCTTCCTCTCTTTCACAAAGCAGGTGATTTGGCATAGTGGTATGTTGTTCTGACTATTTTGCACAGTGACCTTGGCAGTAAAATGTATGATGATAACACAGCATTTTATTCTAGCAGCTTTCCAAGATTATACAAGCAATGTTTAATGTGTTCCTGTTTTTGCCCCTTTGACCCACCCCAATAAATTTGGCTTTTTCCAGACTTCTTGTGCTGCGAAGTTGAGATGTAGTTGAGTATTGCGTAGATTTTACAAGGAGCTGAGAGCTGCAGGGGAAGAGAAGTTTAGTGCTGATTATGCTAAGTCAGCTCACATTGCTAGTAGCACAAAATGTTGTGTACTTGCTTTTAATGCAGAAGGTTGTTGGTTCTACTCCCATAAGGGGTGAATGCTGCTGTACTGAAAGTTAAGACACTAACTATGAGCCTGTTATCAGTTTGCCATCCATTTCCTATTGCAATATTACTAGCTTATTATTAATGTAATTTAGGCAATTTATTCCTCAGGGCATCAGACACTTTATTTTTCGGTGACGCCATGAAATATAAAGGTGATTGCTAGCAGCAACCTCTTCATTAGTTAGATTTATTTAATGTGGAATTATTTAGATGACTTTTTTACTACTTCAGAGATTGTGCATATTATTTACTGATAATGGTGGACTGTAAAAGTTTGACTAGACTTTTATGATGGAAATGTTCTGAATTGGGCAGTTTTGTTTCATTGTTTACTGGAAAAATGTTCAAAGCAATAGGAAGGTGTATCAAAGAGCACATGTATGTTTCATATGCAAGGGGCCTATGATTTAAAAGCAGCCCAGAATTAATTTTTATCTGCCACGGGTAAAATGTATTTTTCTTTGAATGTGGGTTTTAATGTTGTTTCAATGAATGTGAGTTTCAAGGGCAGAGAAGTTTTAATGCCAAGTTTGTTTAGCAGATGTCTTAGTGTTTGTGCTGTAAAATGCAAAATAAAACTTTCAAATGAAGTTCAAATCATCATAAAAGTAAATCAATATGTACATTAGTGTTTATGGTAAATGGAGTGAAATAGCAAAGTAATGGATCATTGGAATGGCTGCAGGGGGAGGCTCCATTCGACCATGGTTTTGTGAGAGGAAAGGGCGGCAAACTTAGACAGCCCCAGCTGAACTATACCTCCCAACTGTCCAGATTTTCAAAGAATGAATAGATTTTTTGCTTCTTATTTTTGGTTTGTTCCTCAGTTTGTGGTTTTCTGGCAAATGATTTAGAAATTAAGTCACTAAATAATGACACACTAGTTTCAGACTTTATAACCTTCAGAAAAATGCATGCGAAAATAAGACCTGTTCTATCAACTGTCCTAGTTTATACAAGAGCAATTTTTAGTACTGTTTATATGTTCCCTCAATATATTTGGCCTTGTCCAGATTTATTGCATTAACAGGTTGAGAGGTACATGCAAATAAATTGCTTTATAGAATTAGGCATAGCCAAACCTCAACTGTCCCTGATTTTGGCTCAAAATGTTGCTCTTCCCCTAATGATCCCTCCACAAAATAGAAATTTGGAAGAAAACATAGAGGGTTTACTTTACTTTTATAAATAACTGTAATGATCAGAGTTATACATTACTTTTATTTCAGAAATGCATGTAGATTCTCTAATTTTGTCAGCTGCTCTAAGTTAACTGTGCTCATATTAAAATGGTGTCCCTCCTTTGACAGGTTCCCAGCTGTATTGTCTGGCAATTTTATATTTTTGCATCACATTTTTGGTCCGTTTTTCATAAAATTGCAGTTTTCTGGCAAATTAGTGGCAAATTGTTAAAGACTGAAGTTAGAAAATAATGCAGACCTTTCAGTTTCAGATTTCATACCTTTCAGAAAATTCGTACTGATGCAAGACCTACTACTATTCTATTATCTTTCTAAGTTTATAAGAGCAATATTTAAAAAAATGTCCTTATTTTTGGGCCTTTGCCTCAGTTTTATTTATGAGTTTGTTGCTGTAAGAGGTTGAGAGGTTGTGTGTGTGTGTGTGTGTGTGTGTGTGTGTGTGTGTGTGTGAGTGTGTGTGTGTGTGTGTGTGTATGTGTGTGTGTGTGTGGTAGGTAGCATACCTCTCAACTGTCCACATTTTGCAGAATGTACAGATTTTTGCCCCATATTTTTTGTCTGTTCCTCATAAATTTTGTGATTTTCTAGAAAATCATTGAAGGCTGAAGTTGCTAAATAATGACAGACATTTGAGCTTCAGACTTCATGTCCTTTAGAAAAATTCATACTAGCATAAATCCTGTTATTCTAGCAACTTTCTAAGTTCACGAGAACATTATTTAATATCTGTCCCTGTTTATTTTAGGCTTTGTCCATATTTCTTGCACTAAGAGGTAGGTAGGGGCGTGTGTGTGAATGAAACATCCTAGTTAGTGGTAGCAGGTGGTTAGTAATTTACTCAAGCTCAAAACCTGTACCTTAGTTACAGAAAACAAAAGCATAAAGTCTCTACCCCAACTACCATGCTGCATTTTTCAAAGAACTGACATTTCAGGTTAATTTTCAATTCAAGGAACCGAGTTTGAGTGAATTTATATTATATTACTGAAGAGGCATTACAGCGAATGCCTCTTCATCGACACTAAAAGAGTGAACCGTGAATTACGAGAATGGCCGTAGCTTGGCTGGGGAGGGTAGCAGTTTGAGAGCTGTCAGTACAAATTTGAAAATCCTAGCTACACCCCTGCCTCGAAGTAGGCGGTATGCAACTGAGTAGAGCTGGAGTTTTTTTAACCGAGCAGCATATGGCATCTGTTTGAGACCCTTGATCCTCTTGGTGAGATACTTTTGGGGTCTTTCTAATTGCTGCAGGTGTCGGGTAAGGTACATCCCAAAAGGGGCATTGTATTCTATGATGGGCCTGATGAGGGATGAATAGAGGGGCACGATTACCTCTCTTGATCTAGATGTGAAACCCTTCGTGATGAGGTGGGCTATGTAGAAGGTCTTTCTAACCACTTTGGCAATGTGGTTTTCAAAGGAGAGATTGCTATCAACTTGGGTCCCCAGGTCCCTAATAACTTTCTCTGTACTTAATGGGTTTCCGCCTATGTGGTAATTTGTGGGCATATTGTTTTTGCCAAAGGGTATGACTATACATTTTTTGGCATTCAGCTTTAAACCATGGCACTGGCACCAGTTATCTGTCTCTGTGAGACCTTTTTGAAGGATGTTTGTGTCAGCTGGAGAGTTGATTATGGCCCAGTTTGCAGTCGCTCTGAACTTGGTGAGCCATAGTCCTCCCACATTTGCCTGTACCTCGGAAAAGTATATACCGAACAAGAGTGGTCCCAGGACAGAATCCTGTGGGATGTCACTTGTGACCGGTTTCGAGTCGGACATGGCTCCAGCAACTCTCACTCTATGGGTTCTGTCTTTGAGCCAGTTTGCAACCCATCTTGTGACATAGGGGTTTATATTTAAGCTGGATAGCTTATCTATGATGCCCAAGTGAGGTATTGTGTCAAATGCCTTTGCAAGGTCCAGATAGGCTGTGTGGACTACCTTCCCTTCATCTATAGCTTTGGTGACTGTTTCGAAGAAGTCAGCCAGGTTCAAAAGGCAGGATCTGCCCTTGACAATGCCGAACTGGGTAGGATCTAGTGTCTGTAGGTCCCCAATGTCTTTGTTTATGAGCTCCATGATGATCCTCTCCATAGCCTTGCAGACTAAGCTAGTCAGGCTTATAGGGCGATAGTTTCCAGGGTCCGTAGAGGCTCCACCTTTTTTGGAGTGGGACCACTGTTGCTGTACACCATTCTGTGGGCACATATCCTGTAGTGAGGCTGAGATTGTATAGCTGTTTTATTTGAGGGATTAGTTCCTCTTGGAGTTCATGTAGGATGCAACCTGGGATGCCATCTGGTCCCATGGAAGCAGTGTTTTTTGCTTTGGAGAGGGCAGCCCTCACCTGAGCATCAGAGATGTTTGGGAGGCAGCCCTCTGCCGGGATAGATACTTGCTCTTTTGGGGGGGAGAAGTTTGCACTGAACCTGTCTGCCAGGATATTGGCGATGTCTGTGGGTTCAGTGTATTTTTTGTCGTTTAGAATCAACTCAGAACAAGTCTGGGAGTTTCATCCCAGGTTTCTAACATAACTAAAAAAAGCCTTATGATTGTCTTTGGTGTCCTGTGCAATTTTTCTCTCGAAGCTGGCCTTGGATGATTTTATGAGGGATCGTAATTTTTTGCTAGTACTGATCAGAGATGCCTTCCCTATTAGGGATTTTACTCTATCATGTAGTAGCTTCCTCCTTCTGTTGTACAGTTTATTTATGGCAGGGGTCCACCAGACTGGACGCCTGCCTTTGGATGATTGGGTCTTGGTTTTGTTTGGGATAGCATGATCCATGCATTCCTGGAGATGTCCATAGAATGCGTTTATATAGAATTCTGCAGTTTGGGCCGTAGTTTTCACTGGCCCTGGGGCCTTGAAGGATTCCACTTCAGTTTTGAGAAGTGAGAAGTTTGCTTTTGATAAGTTTTTCACTGTGGTTTTCTGGGCTGGGGGTGGGGTTGGGATGTGGACATCCAGTGAAATTAATTTATGGTCTGATCTTACCAATGAGGGATATACTTCTGGTGTGGAGCATAGAGTCCCCATGTTGGTAATGATCAGGTCTAGTATGTTGTCCCCTCTTGTGGGAGTGGTGACTAGTTGTTCCATAGCATTTGAGTTTATAATTTCCAGGAACCTTTGGGCTAAGGTGCTGGGGCTTGAGTAGTGCTCCCAGTCAATGTTTGGGTAGTTGAAGTCGCCCAATATAATGGTGTTCGGAGAGATCTTCATGTTCTCCAGTGTTTTCAGGAAAGCCAAGTGGGATTTCTGACTTTGAGAGGGTGGTCTGTAGGATGCTATAAACTGAAAAGCAGTCTTGCCCACTGTTAGTTGCACATGGATGGTCTCCGATACTTCGTGCAATGCCACTAACCTGGAGGTGTGGATATCCTTGATAAATATGGAAACTCCCCTCCTTTTGTGGTTCGGTCTGGGTTTTGGGGCCGAAAAGCATGATATGAGGTATAGCCTGGTAGTGCTGGGGTGCTCTCTGGAGCCTTGAACCAGGTTTCTGTCACTGCACAGATATCGATGTTCTCCATACTGAGGAGAGCTTCGAGTGCGTGCATCTTGAGGTTAAGACTTCTGGCATTTAGCAGCATTACCCTTAGTTTCTTGTTCCTTGTGCTGTCTATGGGGGTGGGTTTGACTTTTGAGCCTTGCCTATAAAAGGCACTATGGGGGTGGCAAGAGCCTTTGCCAATATCCAAAAACCCAGTGGTGACAGGTGCAAGCTGTCCCTAGCGAAGCAACGTGGCTTGTCGAGCATGTCATCGCAGGCTGACAGACACTGGATCCTCTTTGAATGACACCAAAATTTTAGACAATTGTTAAAATCGATCATTTTGTCTTTGCACTGTGGCATCATTCTAGGTGAGGGTAAGATGCTGCTCAAGGTCAGGGTCATACCAGCCTGGGCTACATGATCAGAGAGCTCCTCTATGTCTCTTTTCATATAGTCCAGGGAGGTACGTCTCAGGTCATTCACACCAGCATGTACAATGACTGAGTCATATTTGTATTTGCTTTGGAGTGACCTGAGTGCTTGCGTATGTGGCAGATCCTAGCACCCGACAGGCAGCTCACCATGACCTTCTCTTTATTCAGCCTGGTGAGCGGGACGTCAGTGTGTCTGACAATAGAGTCACCTATTACAAGAGTATCAGGTGCGTTATTCAGCCTTAAGGGCTGCGGCTGCTGGGCACACTGACTTTGTGGGTTATGTGTTGTGCGTGTTTTGTTTTGAGGTAGCATTTGCTTGGATGTCTGCTTTGGAGGTCTCTGTTGCTTAGGTATATTTTTATTTAGAGCCTCCAAGTATGTTTTTGTGTATTTATGTGTTTGGTTCGCTGATGTGGTGGGACTATGTGATACTGGAATTGTGTTGTGTTTGGTTACCTTCTCCTCCTGACTGGTTACACCAGTTTTGAGATGAGAGAGCTCAGCCTCCAGTTTGGCTAAATAGTTGCATCTCTCACATATATTTGAACCTGTTTGGAGGAGGAGAGGGTTGTCCATGTACATGAGACAGTTGTAACATTGCCTCAAAATTCCCAGATTCACCAGCTGGACTGGAGAGGAAACCATTGACTGACCTTTGGACATGCTAGAGTAATATAGGGAAACTGAATTTAAGATGGACCAATAGAGGACAGGGTAATCGTAGAGAGTATAAGAGTAAGTAGTGCTTATGGTTTAATAGTGCTAACTTGTAGGATTACTTAGTTGGACCAGTGAAGGGCCTTAGAATGAGAATATGGTGTTTAAATTGAGAGATAGAGCAGTTCTAAGGGAAAAAGTGAAGAGCAGACTTTGTGGAGCCAGGAATAGTTTAAACCCAATTAGGCGGCGCTGCCCGCTGTTGCGCTATGCTCAAAAACGCGCAAAACCACGCAAAAGAGGGTTTTAAGAAAGGAAGATGAAGGAGTTTTGGAATTGACCCAAAATGGCCAATAAAAATACAGTTTCAAGTCAGTAACCACTCCCACAGGGGTAGGCAGCTATCTGTCTTATCAAGAGTACATTGATACCTAGTTGTATTTATTAATCAGTGTTTTGTGTATGCCCCTGTCAAATGCTGAAGTTAAACCTATATAAATTACATTACAGCAATATTTTTTCATTCATAGCTGTTATTATATTGTTATAGAACATCATGTTAGAGGCGGTAATAGATCTATTTTGAACATATGCATATATAGTTTCAAGTCCCAACTTATACATTTCTGACAATAACTTATCCAATATTCCCTTTTTCATTATTTTTCCACAACATGAAAGTAGACTTAAGGGTCTGTATGACTCTGGGTTTGTCCCACTTCCCTTTCTCTTAAAGACAGGTTTAATATCTACCCATATGTATATGACCTAATAAATAATAGATATAATGGTACTGTGAGTTCTTGCTGAAACATTCTCAGGTCATTATTATGTATTTGTTCTCCTCCTGTGTTTTGTTTGGATCTAGTTTATGTAGTTCTTTCCCAATATACTCAATATAATCTAATTTAATTCCAGTATCTGACATTACCTGGATGCTACTAGGACAACTTGTCACCCCCTTTGTGAAGCCAAGCTGTTTTGCATAAATTTTTGTAAATATATCTATAATCTGTTGTATCTGAGAATAAATTTTAGAATCTGCTCACAGTTTTATCAATTTGTATGTCTTTATTCTTTCCACATCTTTTTTATCTATAAAAAGTTTTCCTATTATGCTCAATATCTTTATATAATGTTTCTTCAATTTTTTCTTGATCTTGTCTCATACTATGCTTAATTTGTTTGTCCAGCTTGTTTATTTCAGTTTTCAAAGTTGTAGTTTGACCTCTCTTCCATTTCTTATATTTTTGTCTCTCACCTTAATCAGGTGTCGTGTTCTTATGGAAATAAATATATCTCCTCATGTTATATGCCTAGACCCTGATGTTAAACTTTTTTTTTTTTTGCACTCAAACAATTTCTCTTTTAAAACTTTCCATATTCCGTCTGCAGTTTTTCCACTGAACTTCCTTACATTAAGGCATTCCAAGGCTTGTCTTACATCTTCTATTTTTGTTCCCGGTAAGCATAACACTATTTGATGTTCATTATCTTCTTTGCAAATGTAAGTATCAGTTCTCCAATTACAAGCATATCTCTACTGACCAGATCTTCAACTTCTAATACAGTATCATTGTTACAAAGGAATAAACTTCATCACCATTAGTCTTATTAATCCTACTGTGTTCATTGCATATTACATTTGCAAGCATACAATTCTCATCCAGCTGGCTTTATTCATCCAAAGCCTGAGCCATGCAGTCAACATTGGTCTTTCTGTTCTTTTTTTTCTTACAGTAATATTTTTCAATCTTTCCATGTTCAGTTTTGATTTCTTCCTTTTCACCTGACCCTTGCCTCTTTTTTTAGCGTCTTTTTTTCTGTAGACTGAATGTTTTGTGATAGAAAAAAATTATCATTCCCTGTAATCTGTGTGTTACTTAACAAAGCAGAATCCTTTTAGTACATTTTCTCTTTACAGATATTTATCAGTTTCTTTTTCTTCCTTTTTATTTGTTGTGAACTTCTTCCTTTCTTTCTTCCTTTCTTTTTTGTTTCATTCTAAACAGTCTGAATCCTCACATTGCTGAATACCTGCATCCAAAATTCCAAAGTTGTCAGGGGCATAACATGGTTTCATAGGGGTTGAATGATCTTTACAGACAATAGACACATCATTTCATAAATGTGTTTTATTTGCTTTTCACCTAATGTTATTTATCTCACCAGTTCAGTCATTAATAGTGCCAATTGCACGCATGCAATCATCATCAGTAAGTCTAGATTTACTTCTAATAATGGTAAGCAAATCATCCAACTTTTTACACGAGGAACACAGATCACCAGTGTTATCAGGTGTTACCTTTAAATATGCATAGCATTTATTGCACTGTATAAGATATTTGTGCTTTAGCAAATCATTAATGGCATACTCATTTAAGGAATCTGTATTCAACTTCAAACAAATAAAAAAAATGTACAAAAGAAAAGAATAATCAAAATCAGTTGCCACAGAATTCAAAGAGAATTTAAATTAACTTCTATGAGAAAAATCACACAAGCAATATACAACTAAATACTAAAGTAAGTACAGTGCAGCTGTTGTTCTGACCATTCAAGTTCTGAAGGTCAGAAAAAAGTTATAATTCCTTTACACAGTAGCTTCGGCTCACTGTCAATCACAGTTGCACTTTTTTTTTTAACCGTAATGATAAATAAATAACAAACAAAGATAAGATTGTTTAGATAAACTCTGGATTGTCCTGTCTGCAGTCTGTGTGAATTTACAGCTGACTAGGCCCCTTGGGATGGCTAGAGCTTGCCTGTCTAAAACCTATTCCTTTCTAACAACCAACAGTGAAAATTAAAGGTAAAACAAAAGAATATGCATCAAAGTAAATCTTCTTGTCTACAAGTTATCCCTTCCTTCCTACAAACAGTGAAAAATAGTGGTAAAAAAATAAAATATAAATTCAAATAAAATTTCTCTTACCAGTCAACTCCACAGTAAATCACAAACCAAGATAGGATTGAATTTGCTTCTCTTACTTCCTTTGAATTAACTAATCTTCTTCCCTATGCTTGGAGAGATATCATTTATTTTGGTTTCAGTTTAAGTAATGATTATGTATTTCTGTTTGGATTTTAAATGTGTACATTGTACAGTTTTCATGTGTTTTGTGCTTTTACAATGCTTTAAAGTAGGACATGCTCCAGTCGGTATGTTCTATTAAAATTAATGTTTATAATTTCTTAATGTTATTTGTGTTGCTACAATTGTGTGTGTGTGTGTGTGTGTGTGTGTGTGTGTGTGTGTGTGTGTGTGTGTGTGTGTTTGTGTGTATGTGTGAAGTACTCTGAGTTGTCTGACTGTACTGTGTAGGCTGCAATGAGCAGTATTGTGTTACTGTATTGTGCTTAGATTTGAACATCTGCTTGGCTCTATGGTACAGTGGGATGAAGCCCTGACTGCAAGCTGGGTGACTGCTTTTTATGTAGTGGTTCTGGTACTTAAGGAGCCAGACAGGGAGGGGAAGAATAAAGGGGCATGACCCAAGCACCTCTCCATGGGGCTGGCGAGGGATGCATGCATTGAGTAGCACACTGGTGGTGCAGTTTCCATGGTGGGGACTGGGGAAATGACTACCACTTGTACTTCAAGGGAAGGGGCAGAGCTGCTTAAGAGGAAGCATCTTTTGCTGAAGTGAGAAGATACCCATTGCTGTAGCCTACTGCATGTCCTTTTTCTGTCACTTCCCAAAAAAAAAAAAAAATCCAAACCTCCTCTGATGGCTGTCTAAATGACAGCCCCTTTCAGTTGACTGTCTCCCTGGTGAGGATGAAACAAATGAACCGGTACACTGATTGGCAGTCTAATGGTTGGCAAGCTGCAGGGGTAAAAAAGACAACCCCTCCCCCCAAACTTTGGGTCAAAGATCCAGTTTTTCTTACAAGACAGTGATTATTATTTCTCATCTTTTGCCAAAGTCACTGCATGTTACTATCACGCATGTAAGTTATCATCCAGTGCATCAATTCCAAGAACTGGAAGAATTAAATAACATGATTTGTAGCAACTTTTATCTGAGGTCACAAGATTTAACTATATCTAGTAATGGATTTGTTTATGAGTTCTAATGTTTAAGATTCAAACTGTGTAAAATAGCCTCCTTGGGACTTGGCAGTCATGAGTGTGACCTTCCCATGAATATGAATTAAACATAAACAAAACCAGCACAGCATTCTGTAAAGAAAAGAGAATGGAAATTGACCGATTAATCACACTTTAAAATGATAAGGAAAACAAAGGGTATTTTTATAGTGTTGTGCTGATAAAGCAGGTGAAAAAGCTACAAACAAAATTCCAGTGAAGTTAAATGAGAAAATTAAACAAAACAAAACAACATTTTTTAAATTTATTTATTTATTTTACAGTTGTTAACCGGGATAGTCCAACTGGACATGAGTCCATTTACAGCGGAGGCACAGGGAGAGAAGCTCCAAATTCTTATACAGAAGAGATAAGCGTACATTGTAGGTAATGCTCTGCATTATTTAAGATTAATAATAAACATATTTATGTACACCTTATTTTGCATTACAGCTACAGCAGTAATCACTTACATTTAAAATACACAAGTTTTTATATCAGCTTCCATTTATGATAAACAGGTTTCTGTGTGTATAATAGAAAACAAGCAGATACTGATAAAAGATGACTTTACTAGTAGGAAGACAGGAGTTAAGAGTTAACCCAAAAAAGGGAATTACAGTTTATAGTGGGAGTTCTTGAGTTTGTAGCAGAACAATAGGAGACTGCATTAATCATTGCTGTAGTGGGAATTACTGAGTTTGTAGCAGAACAATAGGAG
The DNA here is from genome assembly GCF_019279795.1 of Protopterus annectens. Classification (NCBI taxonomy): domain Eukaryota; kingdom Metazoa; phylum Chordata; order Ceratodontiformes; family Protopteridae; genus Protopterus; species Protopterus annectens. Next base: position 113,680,152 of record NC_056734.1, read on the forward strand.
ACTGCATTAATCATTGCTGCAGTGGGAGTTACTGAGTTTGTAGCAGAACAATAGCAGACTGTGTTAATCATTGCTGTAGTGGGAGTTACTGAGTTTATAGTAGACCATCAGGGGACTGCATCTACAATTCTTTTATGCAGTTACAGGACAGTGTCTTATGTGATGCATGGGCATAACCAGGAGTTTAATAGGTGTGACTTGAGAGAATATTTGAACTGTACAGTTGAGGAAGCTGAGGTCAGAGAGGTGGGGAGGATGTTCCAGTGTCTGGCAATGTTGTGGGAGAAAAGAGCTTTTTCTGCAGAGTTATTGGCTTTAGAGATACAGAGAAGAGATTTTTCTGAGGAGTGGAGGGAGCGATGTGTTGTATACTGGGTTAAGAGTTTGTTTAGGGATGGGGTTTTGTCAGGATTTCTTACTATATTGTAGGCTAGTATCTGTTGTTGATAGTTAATTAGTTGGGGGAGTTCTAAACATTTGAGTTCTTTTAGTTCCTGACAATGATGGGTTTTGTAGGTACAGTTGTTTGCAAATGTTGCAATTTTATTATAGCGGGACTCTAGTTGTACAAGATCCTGTTTTCTAGGGTTGGTAAGAATAGGTGCAGCATACATGAGTGTAGAAAGTAGGTGAGTTTGGGCTAGTGTGTTTGATCAGCTAGGAATTTCTTGTGTCTATATAAGGTACCCATTTTTTATGGACTTTTTTGATTGTTAGTGATACATGGGTGTCAAATAGCAGTTTATTATCAATAGTTACTCCTAGTAATTTGGTGTTGTCAGTAGGGGAGATGTTAATGCCATTATTGGATGTGAATGTAAAAGGGGATTGGGTGGTTTTAGTTTTATTAGGAGCAAATATGAGTAACTTGGTCTTGTTTGGATTGGGTATAAGTTGGATTTGGGTGATCCAACTTTCTAATGAGGTAAAGGATTCCTGGGTACATTTTTGCAGAGTAGTGAGAGATGGCGGTGTGCAGATGAGAGTCGAGTCATCTGCATATTGTATTAGAGTGGCATGTTGGGAGGACCTGTGGAGGTTGTTGGTGAATATCGTGAAAAGTAGTGGACCCAGTATTGAACCTTGTGGGACTCCTACAGTGGTTGGGAGTAAGGGAGATAGTTTGTTTTGCTATTGTACACACTGTTGTCTGTCTGCTAGGTAGCTTTTAAACCATGCTATGGTAGATGGAGCAAAGGATAGGGAGGTCAGAGAGTCTAGAAGTAAGGGGTGTGATACCATGTCAAATGCCTTAGATAGGTCTAAGAATATTGCTGAGATGTAGTTGTTGTTATTTCTGTATTGGTTAACTGTGCTTGTGAAAGAGAGGAGAGCAGTAGTGGTGCTGCAATGTTGGCAGACACTGTGTTGTGTGGGAGAGAGGAGATGGTTAGTATTCAAGAATTGCTTCACTTGAGAGTGAATGCATCTTTCCAAAATTTTAGCTAAGGGGGGTAGGATAGCTATGGGATGGGATGGGTATGAGCGGGCTGTGGTTGGCTGCTATCTTGCAGGAGGCAACATGTAATACTAAATAGTTAACAAGCAAAAAATAGTGATATATAATCAAATATTATAGTATTATGCTACGTACACTGAGCCTTCTTTTATTAAGGGGAATGACTTTCTGAAGGGCACATTGAGGGTAAGGTGTCTTCACAGGATACCTGGAGGTGGTGTTCTTTCCAGTAGTTGCTGTGGAGTTTTGATTTCTTTCCTGTGGAGTTTTTATGACTTTCCTTGGCAGGAAAATAGAGGGAGCCCACGGGTAGTAGAACTGAGCCTTCTTTTATTAAGGGGAATGACTCTCTGAAGGGCACGTTGAGGGTAAGGTGTCTTCACAGGATACCTGGAGGTGGTGTTCTTTCCAGTAGTTGTTGTGGAGTTTTGATTTCTTTCCTGTGGAGTTTTTATGTCTTTCCTGGGCAGGAAAATAGAGGGAGCCCACGGGTAGTAGAACTGAGCCTTCTTTTATTAAGGGGAATGACTCTCTGAAGGGCACGTTGAGGGTAAGGTGTCTTCACAGGATACCTGGAGGTGGTGTTCTTTCCAGTAGTTGCTGTGGAGTTTTGATTTCTTTCCTGTGGAGTTTTTATGTCTTTCCTGGGCAGGAAAATAGAGGGAGCCCACGGGTAGTAGAACTGCGCCTTCTTTTATTAAGGGGAATGACTCTCTGAAGGGCACGTTGAGGGTAAGGTGTCTTCACAGGATACCTGGAGGTAGTGTTCTTCCCAGTAGTTTCTGTGGAGTTTTGATTTCTTTCCTGTGGAGTTTTTATGTCTTTCCTGGGCAGGAAAATAGATGGAGCCCATGGGTAGTAGAACTGCGCCTTCTTTTATTAAGGGGGGATGACTCTCTGAAGAGCACGTTGAGGGTAAGGTGTCTTCACAGGATACCTGGAGGTGGTGTTCTTTCCAGTAGTTGCTGTGGAGTTTTCATTTCTTTCCTGCAGAGTTTTTATGTCTTTCCTGGGCAGGAAAATAGAGGGAGCCCACGGGTAGTAGAACTGAGCCTTCTTTTATTAAGGGGAATGACTCTCTGAAGGGCGCGTTGAGGGTAAGGTGTCTTCACAGGATACCTGGAGGTGGTGTTCTTTCTAGTAGTTGCTGTGGAGTTTTGATTTCTTTCCTGTGGAGTGTTTATGTCTTTCCTGGGCAGGAAAATAGAGGGAGCCCATGGGTAGTAGACAGGAGGTGCGAGCAGCCAGACCACAGGACCACTTAGAAAGCAGCAGAAACACCCTCTGTTTTAAATGGCAACTACCTGATAGTACCCCAGACTGGGGCTACTAGTCTCAGCTTCTGGTTAAATAGGTGGTATAGTGAAGCTTTCACACTGTATAACCAAAATTATCTCAACAGTTCTTTTTGGTTAAAAAGACTGGTCAAGCATATGGGTCTATAATTACATGGGTCCACTGAAGCCCACCTTTGTGCAAGGGAATGATTGTTGCTGTTCACCATTCATCCATCACAAAGCTAATATTAAATAACCTCTGTAGGAGATCTGTTAAGTAATGCTTTAGGCTAACCCATATTCAGCCTGGTATGTTATCTGGGCCCATAGGTGTAGTGTTAATGGCATTCAGTAGTGCTTTGGTAACTTAGTCTTGGGAGACTGGAGGGGCTTAATGGGGGTATTTGATCTGAGAATATTGGTGGGGAGAGGGAGTTACATTAAAGTTGAATTTGCTGGGCAGTAGATTGACTATATCCTCTGAGTCCATGTATGTGCTATCATTTAGTATCAGCTCTTTTTTGAGATTTCTAACATAGTTAAAGAAAACTTTTTGGTTATCTTTCACCTGGGTGGCTATTTTTACCTAATGTCTGACTTTAATTGTTTTGATCATGAAAGACTTCACATGACTGGAAGCCTTAACATATGTGGTTCCCTCTTGCATTAAACTTTTCTAATTCATATGCCACCCTACTGCTGAGGATTCTCACTAGTGGGTACCTAATCATGGAGTGTGATTCTGGTCCCCAAGCTGCATAGTAATATGGCAATCTAGGGGAGTGGCTAATGCTAATTATGCATGTGATCTTCCCCAGAAAAGCCAGTGGCTCCATATTTATGCTGGTAAGTGATTCAGACAATTTCTTGGCTGCATAAATTTCTACTGTTGGAGGAAAAAGTAAACACTGATAAAAGACACGGGTCATCCAATACTCACATGGAAGCAGTCATTGTACAGGTTAGTTTAACAAAAACATGGAGCTGTGTGTGTGTGTGTGTGTGTGTGTGTGTGTGTGTGTGTGTGTGTGTGTGTGTGTGTTCGTTTTGCATGTGGCTGCAAGTGCATGTACATGTCTGCAGGGTTATGAATGAAGTCAGAAGAGTGTGTGTGTGTGTGTGTATGTGTGTGTGTGTGTGTGTGTGAGTGTGAGTGTGTGTGTGTGTGTGTGTGTGTGTGTGTGACTTGAGTTTTTGCACTGGTGGGATTAGGTACGGAATTGAGGGCATGCACACATGCATATATAAGTGATGTGCATGTGTAGATGAATGGGTATGTTTCTGTGAGTAAGAGACTGTGATCGTTTGTGGGGGATACTTGTATGTTGTTGAATGGATGTGTATGTGTGTGTTTGTGGTGATGTCTTTTGTGTGTGTGAGTGCAAGGATGTCTGAATATGTGCATGTGAGTCTTGGTGGATGCCTTTGCCAGTGCAACACTTGGGCCACCAGAGTAAACACTAACACTGTCTGAGATTAGCAAGATACCAAAAGTTTTTTTTCTTCTCAGTGACTTGTCACAGTCAGCAACCATTGTGTGTGTCTATTCAACACTTGTCACAGTCAGCAGCCATCTTTGCACATAGTTATGCATCCAGGTGTGTTATATACCTGCTGTCAGATTTAGGGGTTTCTCTCTCTCTCTGTCCGTTGTTTGTGTTACACATTTTATTGTTACTGTTTTACCAAATCTGTAGTTACTGCTGCTGTTGTAAGCATGCCGTTCTGTTTCATATACCTCTGACTGTGTATTTCTGTGTTGGTCACAAGTGACAGATTGTATTCTTATTGCTGTATATTGCTTTCCTTTCCTCATTTCCATTTTCTTTTGGTAGATTACCCTAATGAAATGCAGTACATATGTTCACCCAGCATCATATTCACAGGTTCTCAACCATTTGTGCAAATTATGTTTTATTGTCACTCCTCTTTTTAACATATGTTAATATGTTGTCTTACCAAACTGTATGTTTATCTTGTGTTACATATAGATATTTTTTAATGTATCTTTGCCTATACCTTTCATGCAGTCTTCTGTTATTGTAAATATGTGCAATGATATAACTATGTAAGTTTTCCTGCTTTATGAATGTATGACATAATTATTTAATTTTCTTGTCTTTTGAATTTATGCATGTTAATGTCTTGTATTTTTTTGGAGCTTTTCTCCTCAAGTATCCACTGAAAATGGGCCTTTGGCTCAGCTGCACCAACCCTGTTAACAAATGACAAACAAACAAGAATAAATAAATAAATAAATAAATAAATAAATAAATAAAGGTGATTCCCTAATAACTACCTGTATTCACTCTAGTACTCTGATGTTAGCATCACTTGCTGTTGTACTTTACCAACTTTCACAAGACTTGTCTTTTATCTTTATATTCAATTGATTTATACATTTTGTCTAGAAACAAATCTGATCCTTGCCTATCTCAAATTTGCTGATATAATTTTGCAAGTCTTTGACATAGATTTCATCAGTGCTGCAAACCTTTCCTACCACCATGCAGTCTGTTTTGTACAACATTTTACCATTTTCACTTCAGTGATCACTTAAAATGTAAACTGCTTTACTGTTGTATATTATTCACATTATTTATGCAGTTTGACAATTTCAGATTTAAAATAAATGCATATAATACCTCAACATAAATTCATTCACTTTCTGTTTATATGTAAGTATAGATGTTAAGTTTTCTACAATGCATTCTGAATTCTGCTGACAATGTTGTTATCATACCTCTCAACAATGAAAGTGGGAAAGAGACCCACAAATAGGGACACTTTTTAAATTTTGCTCCTACAAACTTAGAAAGTTGATAGAATAACAGGTTTTGAATTAGCATGAATTTTCTGAAGGGTATGAAGTCTGAAACTCAAACATCTGCCATTATTTTCTAACTTCAGTCTCTAATGATTTGTTACTAATTAGCCAGAAAACCACAATTTTATGAAAAATGAGCCAAAAATATGAGGCAAAATCTGGACATTCTGTGAAAATCTGTACAGTTGAGAGGTGTGAATGGTAGTAGAACTGTTTGCAGTAGTGCATGGCTTACTCACAGAATTTCAAAACAGTTTTGCCACCTTTGAAAGGAAAATTGAACTTTTGCCCTAGTTTTTTGTTTTTTGATTAATTACTCTTCTGTCTGCTTCATCTAGTAGGTCCCTAGAGTTCTGGATACAGGTATGACCATCATGCATTTTATTTTCCTAAAATAAAGTCTGATTTATTCTTGGAGAGACAGTTTACCTTTTTATGTGCAATTTCTAATTCCTTTATTAAGCTATCCTGTGCAGCATTTAGCAATGACAGCTGTACGAGAGTAACTACTACTTTGCTACTTCTTCCTGAAATCATTCATTACATGCTAAAGATCATAGTATTTCTTTTTGTGCTTAAGTGGTATTTCTAGAGTCACATTCCAGCCTTTCCTCTTTTAAAGCTTCTGTCATTTCATTGTCTTGAGTGACTGCCTTCAATTCTGAACAGGACATCTGAGCAGTTTCTTTCTGAGCTGGAAAAAAAGATCCTTACAATAAGTCACTATTTCCTTAAAGACCCACATAACCTTGGGCTTATTACCTATCTTGTTTCCTATAACAATGCTGTCAGGTATCCCTATGGCTACTATGAAAGCATGTATTATATTTTGTTTTTACATGGCTATTTTTATATTCCCATTGAGCTATGGATATACTGGGGTCTACTTTATGTGCTCGAAACACGAAAAACCTGAATCTAAATAGCACGACACATAAAGAGCGTACTGCAAATATGTCAAACATTCTAAAGCGCAAAATTTAAAACCTCGAACCGTCATAGTCGGCCAACTCACCACCCGCAACACACTACCTACCCAAACACAATAAAAAAAACACATACATACATTAACCAAAACCCTACTTCTAACCCTAAATTAAAGCACCAAAACTCTACTGCTAACCCTGCACTAAACCCCACACACACAACTATCAATGCACTATCCTTAACCCCTCCCTAACCCTAAGGTCCATAACTACCGCACACTTCCCCTACGGAGCTATACCCAAGCAAACTAAATATTCCACACACATACACTCAACAAAACCTTACAGTAAACCTTACATATATTATCTACACAAAACCTTACATACACTACCTACCTATGCACTTACCTTAAGCCCTCAATAACCCTAAGGTCCGTAACTATCGCACACTAACCTTACGGAGCTATACCGCAGATGGGCCAACTATGCAAATTCGATATTTCCACTTTTGCAGTTTCATTCGTTCAATGTATTCGCTTTTTGCTGTTTACATGTCGCACTATTTGGATGTGACTTTTTCAGCTTTCGAGCGCATAAAGTAGACCTGATATACTGCTGTGGTTTACCCCCTCTTTATATTCGCATCTGTATTTTGTCTTGCTTACAGGCTATATAGTTCCTTCTATTGCAGTAGTGTTTCTCTATTGCAGATACTTATATATCTTCTTAGTGATCCTATCCTGTGTTTTTTTTCTTTATACAAATGTATTTATTTTACTAATTTGCAGTTTAATAACCAGGTAAGTGGACTGGTCACCAGACTCATTTTAGCCATGACCCAGGCCAATAGAGGCAACAGAACAAGCAGGGACACTAAGAAACAAAAATAGAGCATTATAGCATCTAACAGGCATATGTACAATTAACAATATCAAAGGTCCATATACAATACCGAAACAGGTGTTAACACATGTAAGAACATGATTTCATCATAAGTATATTATAATAAAATATATATGCTTCTGGTTTGTGTTATAATTGAAAGTGCCAAACTGCTGTATTTTTTAACTATTATCTTTAAATCATTTAGTGGTATCCTCTTCAGATTGGTGTTCTTTCATTGTAATTTTAAATGTCCCTAAAGTGTGTAGCATTTTCATTCTGGTGATAGGTGATCCTAAGCAGCAGATCCTAGTTTGAAAAGTCCCTTTCTCCTGTGGAGTTTTGAATTGCACTCTAGTAAGGGTAATAACGCCTTCAAGATTGTCTCTAAGGTATTATGTTTGTTGTCTAATGGACAGTTTTGTTTTAAAAGAAGGACAATGTCTTTCTTTGATTATTTTGAGAACAGTCAGCTCAGTAAAAGTATAGCTCTGCTATTTATTGGCAACCAGGTGAATAAGGGTCTCAGTGATGGGTACAGACATCAACAAGTGGTACAAATCTGCATATCGTAATTTCAACCATCTGTAATTTGTGGATGTTAGCTACAGAATAGAGTGCTACTGATAGCAGGCCATGGCCAATTTTGGGGATAAGGATATTTCAGGCTAGGGCATAATGGATGGAGGGTGAGAGAAGGTGAGAAATCCTGTAGCATACCTTCAACTCAGCATGTTTTTTCTAACAACTCTGTCCATATGCAGAGCAAAGGATATGGATGAGTCTAAAGTTAGGCTAAGGTGCCTTTGCTGGTAATGTTTGGGAATGTTTTGCCCTTATTACCTTTTCTTTCCAATGAGAGGAGACTTGGTAGGTTTAGGATTGGGGCAAAGACCATTACGCTAGCTTTATTTATGTCAAGTGGGAGTCATTTGTTGTGGGTCCAGTTGCATAGTGGGAAAAAATAAGCCTACAAACTTTGTTAGCATTCATCAGCAGCAGTTCTTCTGGTTTCATGCAGTTGCAGTTTATCTAAATACATAATTATATTCAGATCTGCCAGGTATATGTTAAATCATTAACAGAGTGAAAAGAGAAGTGGGCCCAAAACAGCCTCATGTGGGATTCCCATATTGAAGTTGCAGAACCAATGTAGTGCATAACATCATAGGTCATACTTATTTTTATGGTCAAATAGCTTCTTTAGGATTCTTCTTTCAAACAATTTTGTTAGTGGCCATAAATTAGCAGTAAATCTAAAGTCTTTGCAATTTTTCAGAGAAGGAACTTTTTAAAGACGAATTATAAAGGAGTGTTTGACTGGTGTGGATTAATATTCCAGAGTATAATGATTGGTTAAATACATGAGAGAGTGGTATTGTAATAGTTGGGAAGGCCATTCTAAGGAAGGAAGGATGTAGTTTGCTGGATTTTATATTTGATTTATGTTTAGTTTAGTAAATTTTTATGTTACATTTACAGTTATTTGCTTGAAATAGAAATTTAGGCTGTATGCTGCAAGCAAGTAAAATTGTGATGCATTTCCTTCATCTAAATTTTGAATAGGAGAGGTTGGTTGGGAATTTTTTGACAATGTTTTCAATGGTTGAAATCAGAAAATATCTACAGTTTTTGGAAAACGTTAAGTCTTCCTTAGTGTCTGGTCACTGGGTGAGCATGTAGAGTCAGTAATATTGCCAGTTAGAATGGTTCAAGGGTGGATGTTAGAGCCTTCTGCCCATATCTGAGATAAGTTGGCTTGGCAGTGTTATTAGCAATTCTGATGGCCTTTCTATGATCTAGGTATGGTAATTTTAGCTGGCTATGCAATGGGTTTTGTTTCTAAATTTTCCAAACTTCTTCCCTTTTTTATGTCTGTTATTAACCAAGGGTAGTTCTGTCCCCTAAATCTCCCTCTGTTGAAGGGAATATATTGTCCTGTACTTTGTCAAATGTGGAAATGAGGTAGATTAAGGTGTAATCTGGATCATCGCTAGAGTATAGTGTTGACTGATAAAGAGCCCAAAGATGTCCATTTAATAATAACTGTTTGCATTTGGAGATGGGTATGCATGTAACAAGCTGAGAAGGCTTTTTCTATGATCTAAATGGCCATGTGGAAAGTGCAGGGCAGTGGTCACAAAGCTCCTCCTCCTCTTTACACCTACTCACAAGTCCTCCCCCATTGATTTCTCAGTCATATCTAATAATGGCATCCTCATATCCCTGACTCTACCACCAAACTCCTAGGTATTACAATAGACAACAATCTGAACTTTGACACCCATATTAATAACACTATAAAAACAGTCAACAGAAAAATGGGTCCCTATACAGGATTAAGCCATTCCTTACACCAGCAGCAAGATCTACCATTGCCCACTCCCATCTTATCTCTACACTTCTCTATGCCTCCCCCATATATACTAACCTGTCTAAAAATAATCTTCTCAAATTGGCCAACTCTTATAATCACATTGCCAGATTGCCACTGGTAATCCCTTCCGAACCCATCACTGTCTGAATCTAAGCAGCTGGGCTGGCTTGAATTACAAAACCTGCTACAACTGTCTCAACTTACCATAGCCCACAAGATCCTAAATCACCCAAACAACACCCCTATACTTTCAAACCTTATAATTCCGTATAAAAATCTTAATTCATTACGATCTTCTAATAAACGACTAGTCAGCATAAGTAAGTCCAACAACTTGGCAGGGGACTCAGTATTCTCTAACACAGCTGGTAAAAACTGGAACCTACTACCTGCTGATCTCGCATCACTTCCTTCCTTGCTGCTCTTTAAACACAAACTCAAAAGACACCTGAAATCACACTGGTTATGCCCTTGTAGCAAACCTGACTAACCCTGTCTCCTTTTATTTGTATCATCTCTTAAATTCAGCTTTTTTATATTAGTTAAATGCTGCTTACTACCAATGAAAGCAGGAACTGTAACCAATAGACACTTTGAATTTAATTCCTCTTGGTGCATCAAGTATAACTTCTGTAGCTTACGTTTGCACCATACTGCATATTGACTGCATATACCTTTGTTATGTATAGTCTTTTTTAGCATAATTTTGATTGTATATGCCACTGTCTCTGTATGTATGCTAAAACTACATTTTTTTTATCACCTGGAGCTTTTCTCCCTGGGTCTCTACTGAAAATGGACATATATCCAGCTAGACTAGCCCGGTCAACAAATGTAAAATAAATAAAAATAAATAAATAAATAAATGATCTGGGAGGGTGATTACTTGTAGATATTTGTTTTTACTGTTAGCTAAGATAAGATCTAATATTGTATTGTGTTGTATTGTTGCCTATTAGTTGGTTTGGTGTTGCCATTTCTTGCACTATTTGTTCAAGGACATGATATACAAACATCTTTTTTTTTTTTTTTAGAAAAAAGAGGATGTTGGGTTATTGGTAATTTGGATGTAGAGTAGATGAAATACATAATACTGATGGACCAGCCTTGAGGTGTGTTTGTTTTTAATGTAAATAGAGAAACCACCACCTTTTGTAACTTCTTATGTAGTAGTTGTGCTACATGAGTAGAACAGCATTGTATCCCTGGACTGCTGTGGTGCTTTGCAGGGTTTTAAACCATGTATCAGCAACTGCACAGACATCGATACTCTCCAGGGGAGCAGATCTTAATAGGGCATGGAGTTACTTAGTTAGATTCCTTGCATTGAGCAGTAGCAGCTTCAGATTATCCTGGGCTAATTTAGCTATGTTGGTAGGTTTATCAGGTTGGCAATGCCTAAAAAGTCAATATGGGGTCCGGACAAGGCTTTAGCCAGTATTTAAAATCTCAGAAGGGACATTTTCAGACCATCCTTGGCAAAACAGTGTGGTCTGTTCACCATATCCTCCCAAGGTGTATTGTACCTTCTTCAAATGCTCCCGCACTCTAAAGTTATTTGCTATTCATATTGTAGTATCATCCTTGGAGAAGACAGAATGCTGTTCAATGCTAGGCTTATATCAGACTATGACACATAATCTGAGAGGTCTGTCACATCTCTTTTCATGTAATCCAGGAAGTTTGTCTCAGGTAATTTATGCTCACATGGACCATGGCTGAGTCATATTGGTACTTGTGGTTCAATGACATAAGTGCATGAATTATCTGACAGATCCTGGCCCCTGAAAGACAGCTATCTTTGACTCTCTTCTTATGTAGCCTGATGAGTGGAACATCTGTGTGTCTCACAATGACATCTCCTATGACCTTCGACCAAAATACTGTGTTGTGTGGTGGTGTGCTTTATGGGTTTAGTAAGCTGAAATACAGTGGGATGTAGCTGTATGTATCCTGCTGAATGTTGATTTTGTGGAATGCCCTTGAGCTTGCTGAGGAAACATTTTCTTTCTGTAATGTCTCGGGCTTCTTTGTAGTTTAGCGAGATTGCATTTAAGAGACTTAACATGTATGTGCATGTGTCTATGTATCTGGTCCATAGTATTTGAGGTGGATATACTGTGTATGCTACTGACAACCTGCTTGTTATTATAATTGCTTGTGTGTGACAGCCTTGCCTCCAATCAAATTATGTAACTACATCTCACACATACACCATATCTGTTTAAGAATTAAGTGGTTGTTAGTAAACATGAGACAATTGCTACATTGCCTAAGGACAGTCATATCCAGCAGTCTGGCTGCAGAGTTAGCAGGAAGTGTATGTCCATGACTATTCCTCCTTATTTCTTGATCTGCAAGGAGATGGTACAAGAGAGGTTTAGAGTTGACTAGCTTGGTTGCTGTAAATGTATAGACTGCCTACAACCAAACTCAGGGGGTGCTGTTTGGTGCTCAGACTTGTTCTTTGTGCTGATAAGTACTGTGGGAATTTCAGGGGTAGTTTTATATGGAAATGTTTAAATCTGTGTGCCTGAATATATATGGGGCACTGTTATTCACCACTGTATGATGAGCAGCATCACACAAATGTGCTGAATTAATAACGGCAGAGAAAACTCCTTAAACAAAGCAAATAGCCCTCTGACCCATCAAGCAGTCTGACTTAAAGCCTTCCTGTGTGATCCCCAGCTCAGACAGACCAGGCCACCTTCTACTCCCGCTAGAAAACAGTCGCAGGCCTTATTAATGTAAAACCATACCACAGTAAGCCCAAAGTGAAAAGATCACATTTTGGTTATCAGAGTCAGGCAATAAATAAATAAAGATTTCCAACATGGTAATTTTTTTCCATGTTGCATCATAATTGATAATTTTTTTGATCTGAGAACTGATTTATTGAAAATGTTTAGCACAACTCAGGTAACTGTTAATGAGTTCAAATGACCCCCCCCCCATACTTTACTTTATCTCAGTCCACTTGCACTGGTTTTGAACCATCAGCTACCATTATCACTTTTGAGTTTTAGCTCACATGCACCATTCATTACTGGAATGCATTTACATGCTATTACTAGTACTGTACTGGTTGATGTCTTATGCCTCATGACTTGGGTCTTTATCCACTGTTTATTACCATTTATGTAGGTAATCACTTTAGAAGTTCCAAACAAATTGTGTATGTTGATGATGCCACTATCTTCCTGAGTGACAGACACCCGAGTCCATTAATATTAAACTTTAGGCATCTCTTTCCTTTCTCTACAATGTTGGTTAGTCTCCATGAGTCTGCTCTTCGGTACATTAAAAACCATGCCCTTGTTCTTTTATTTTAGGATCATTTCAACCACCACGTTTGACGGTCCTGACCAAACACCTCATATATCCTTCTCAACTGCTAACGGACACAAACTAGTTATTCATGGTCTTGACTCAACTGTCATCAATGACGTGGGTTCAGCTAATTTGCTTGGGTGGGTTACTAATAATTAAATTTAACTTCCAAGTAAAGAATGCAATCTTTAAGACCAGTATAAAACTATGCAAACTTTACAAGGCCATAACTTTCTTAACATATAGTGCTAGCTTAGCTGTTACAACCTCCTACCCACCTCGCTGCCTTATAGAGTCCTCTCACCTCTTCATTCTGTTTCCTCTCTACTATTTCATAAATTAAGCAAGCATATAACATATGCCCAAGGACACCACAACTAAATACAACAGTGATTATCTCTGCACAGTCTGCAGTGGCTTAGATTCACTCATCACTTTTCTGTCACTCAGAAATATGTTTTTTTCTCAAAAAAACATTATATCTCAACAAATGTTCTTCATTAGCTCAAACTATATTTTGGAGACCATTCTCAAATATATGTCTCAATGTCTTACTGCAAGAAAATAAAATAAGGAGAACAAAGGCCCAAACATAAGGACAGATTTTAAATATTGCTCTCATAAACTTAGAAATTTGCTAGAATAACATGATTTGTGTTATCATGCCTTTTCCAAAGAATATAAAGCCAAACACTCAAATGTATGCCATTATATAGTAATTTCAATCCCAAATGATTTTCCAGTCTGCCAGAAAACTAACTTCTAGGCAACTACTATGCCTTATCACCAAATTATACTGTACTACAAATTTCTCTATATTAGTATAACTGTGCATCCCTATCAGCTTCCATCTTTGAGATACCTTGACAAGTAATATCTCTGTATTTTAATTTGAAAGTCTTACTATCACATATAAACAATTGCAGTAATTCTATATATATATTATTTAACTAACTTAAAAAAAAACAAATCTAATAAAAAGTAGTATCACAGCAGCTGAGGTCAGGAATCAAAACAAACTTCAAAAAACTCTAATAACATTGACTTGAATACTAACCATCTCCTCTCTCCCACACAACCCAGTGTCTGCCAACACCGCAGCACCACTACTGCTCTCCTCTCTTTCACAAACACAGTTGATCATTTTATTGCTAATGAGTTTAAATTTAGCAACAGAAACAGCATGTCTGTTAACCCGGAGAGTGATAATGATTCTCTTGGATGCATTTGTTTGAAGGATATGATTTTAATGATGGAGAAAAAACTTTTTAAAATTAAACAAACACAAATGGACAATGCATATTTATCCCGATGCATTGAATTAAAAATTGTACCCCAAAGACTGAGGTTTTTCAGTCTACCCTTGGGTTTACAGTTAAATGATGCATTATGTGAAGAATTTTCTGTTTTGTTTGATAATTTTGGATTCAAATACATAGAATTGTTAATTAAGTATAATGATGTGAAGTTAAGCATGTTACTTGGGGAAGTAGATAAGCTGAATTATGGCATTAGTAATGATTTAATATTTAAGCAATGGGAGGATTTTTACAAAAAGCAAAGCAATTTACACTAGTGGATAGAAAATGTGATAAAATATTTCAAAAGAAAACTAAAAAAATAGAGTGGAACCTTGAATAATATAGTAGTAAGCTAGTTTATCCCTAGAATAAACACATTAAGAGGAGTAAGGATTTTAATGACTCAGAGAAAGTGACATCAAAGAAAATTTATAGGAAGGATGTTCAACATGGTTATAGTACTGGAAATTTTTATGGGTGAAGAAACTAGGGATTCAGGTACACCAACTATAATCATATGGATTCAGGGCAGCACAGGTTTCAAAACCAAAGGAAGCGGGAGCAAATAGATGGGAAGTGGGATCGCCAGCGATAAAAATCAGTTACAGGGTGGTTCACACGTGTATGAATTTTAATATATACAACAAAACGAAGTACAAAGTGGTTAAGGAGCATTTTTCTTTATTTTCTAAAGGAATGAAGCTTGTTCCTACAAGGAATTTTAATTTAGTTGATACTTTGAAACAAAGTTACTAATTAGGAAATTAAATTTAGCTATTAATTTTAAAGACAAAGTGAGGGAAGAGAAAAATAACAATTTGATTTTAAGAAAAATAAGTAAGTTTAATCCCCCATTACACCCCACCTTATCAGTCTTAGAAAGAGTAATTATGGAAGATTTATATAATTTTTTTCAAAATTTTATTTTATTGTATTTTTCAACAAAGATTTATATAATTTACAGGTGAAGTACAAGATGAAAAGGAAGAATGTTCACAATTTAACTAAAGCAGAGTGGGATGTGTTTCAGGAGTTGTGAGGGGACCATTCTATTCATGTTATGAGGCCTGATAAGGAGGGGGTATAGTTCTTTTGGATATTTTAGAATATTTAAAAATAATGCATGAAATTTTAAGTGACAATAAGACTTATGAAGCTCTTTCCTTGAATTAAATCAATATTGCACACTGGAGAATGGATTCATATTTGGAAGAATTTTCATTTGAACAAAGAATTACTTATGACATTTATACTTTTTAAAGGTAAAGAATCCAATTATAGCCATGATATTTGGTATGCCTAAGGTCCATAAGGACATTGAAAGGCTCCCATTTCATCTTATATTCTCCAGTAATCTTCTTCTTTTGGCTTTTCCCGGTTAGGGGTCACCACAGCGGATCACCTGTCCACTCATGATTGGCAGTGGAGTTTTACAGTGTCGAGTTGCCATCCTGGTGCCCAACCTTCCACAGAAGGCACACACACACTCATGCCTAGGGCCAATTTAGAGTGTCCAATCCACCTACAGCATGTCTTTGGGATGTGGGAGGAAACTGGAGCACCTGGAGGAAACCCACGTGATGACAGGGAGGACATGCAGACTAAGCACAGAAGGCACCCCAGCCAAGAATCGAACAGGAGAACCTCTTGCTGTAAGGCAGCAACGCTAACTGCTGCACCACCGTGGCCACCCTATATTCTCTGGTAATAAATCCAAGATATATTGCTTTGGGGTGGTAATTGATAGGTGGTGTAAAACCACATATTCAAGCAACTAAAGAAGCTGAAGTAGTGCACACTCAAACAGGGACTTGAACCCCGGACACTCAAATTAAGAGTCTGATGCTTTACTGATTGAGTTACCCAGGCTTCAAAATAAACACACCTGCCAAGCATTGAACCCAGCACCCTGTCAACTACAACATAGTGCATTAGCCCACTAGGCTACTCAGCTGTAAACATACACCCCTGCCAAATAATGAACCCAGGACTATGTTAACTACAGCATAGTGCATTAGCTCACTAGACCACTCAACTGTCCAGCTAATGTTCAACATCTAATAGTGGATCCTTGTGGCTTTTTAGGACATTTAAAAGATGATATATGGGCTAAAGTGTACATTTTTGTACTGTTGTTTTTAATTTACTTGTAATATTAAATGTTTTGTAAGCTCGGAGCTTTTCTCCTCGGGCCTCCACTGAAAAGGGACATGTATCCAGTTGGACTAGCCCGGTTAACAAATGTAAAATAAATAAAAAAATAAATAAAATAAAGACTTAATTTTTTAACAATAGCTGTCATAGACCAATTTTCTTTAATACCAAAAGAAGAAGATGAAATTTTCTAAATTGGACTGGGACAATATTAAGTTAAATTGTGAATTCATGACTTTGGTTTTAGACAATAATTATATTTATTCTGAGGGGGAATATTTTAGCCAAATAAAAGAGGTTGCTATAGGGGCCTCTTGTGCCCCCATATATGCTAAACTAGTATTGTTAGAATGTGAATTAAGTTTTGTTTTTGAAAGTACATATTTTGAGAATATTAAATTATATGTTCATTTTTTGGACGACATGTTTATTTTATGGAAGGGATCTGTATTAGAAATAGAAGAATTTATTGAGTATTTAAATCAGACATGTTCTTTTTTAAAGTTTACACATCAGTTTAGTAATGAAAGTATCCATTATTTGGATACATTAATTCCTCATACCGACTGCTGTTTTAAATCTAATATATACAGAAAACCAATGTTTAGTAATTCTTATCTAGAATATTCGAGTTGTCATCCCCATAGCCAGAAAAAAGCCTTCTTGAGGGGCAGTATATTAGGGTGGCAAGAACTGCATCTTTGTATGAAGATGTAATCAAAGAAATGGATCTGGTAGGGGTATGTTTTTAGAGAGGGGGGTATCCTACAGAGTTGGTAAATGATGTGACAGGGTATGTTTTGTCTCATTGGAGAATTAAGCAATAACCCACGCCTGGGTGTGGGTAATGCTGGATTTACCCACGGTTGGTGTGGTTTGGTCATGAGGGCGAAGCCCGAGTGGCCAAACAAAGACAAACGTGGGTAAATCCAGCATTACCCACACCCAGGCATGGGTTATTGCTATTATACAATGACATTATTTAAGAAACAAAATACTTACTTTTCTTAAATAATGGCATTGTATAATGCCTCCTTGCTGCCCTTCTGCAGCTGTCCAGTATTCTGCGGCAGTTCTGATGTACTGCGCATGCGTATGGTTATGCAGTACATCAGAACTCTGTGTGGAAGCAACAGAGAAAGGAAGATCTCCGTTGCTTTTAAAAATGTGTCTCGCTATGTTAAAAGAGTTTATCATAGTGAGATAGCTTTAAAAAAGCAACAGATCTTCCTTTCTCCGTTGCTTTTTTTAAAGCTGTCTCGCTATGTTAAACGAGTTTAACATAGCGAAACAGCTTTAAAAAAAGTAACGAAGAAACGAAGATCTCTGTTGCTTTTTTTTAAGAAATCTCGTTATGCTAAACTTGTTTAACATAGCGAGATAACAGCAACGAAGCTCTTCCATTCTCCGTTGCTGTCCAAAATAAAAAAAAAGACATACTAATGGAAAAAGTATGGGCGACCGGACCTTTTTCCATTAGTATAAGTCTGATTTGCAACGTGCACGCTGACCAATCAGCGTGCACGTTTTAGAATATTAATGGGGGGTCGTTGTATAATTAAGTGTAAACCCTTACTCGGTGAAAGTTTAAAGCACACCTTAGAAAGGAGTGTGAGTAATGATTTACACAGGACTTTCGTTTTGTAGTATAACCTCTATGTTAGGGATATTAAAAATATTTTTTCAGGAATTGGAATATTCTGAGATGCCATTCTGACATCTATCACCTCTTAGGAGACAGACACGCTTTTGTTTATAATACGGGGTCTAATTTAAATTTCAGCTTTGAGCATGTTAAACCTGTAGGGAATACAAGTGAAAAGGATGGAGGGGGCACTAAAAATGTGGTAAATGTAATCAGTGTCCCTATATTCTTGATTGCAGTATTCTTATTTTTAACAACACTATAAAGTTTAAAATTATTTTTAAGCAAGGTAATTGAATTACCAAACATGTTGTTTATGTGGGCAAGACAGACAGAGCCCTTAAGAATAGAATTTATGAACACTTATATCAGATCTGGAAGCAAGACAATAATAATGCCCTTTTTAAGTATTTGTCATTTAGCCCTAATTGCTGTACCTTTAAATTTGGTATTCTCGACAAAGTTAGTCATGATCTGAGAGGTGGTGTTGACAAAAGGAGCTTAGATGGCAGTTAAGGTTAAATGCTACATGCTTCCCAGGTATTAATGATAACATTTGCCTTCAACCCATTTTAGATCTCAGGTCTTAGTGTCTTATTATTTATGCTTCTTATATATTTTTATATACATATGCTTACACATTTTGAACATTGAGTTTTTATTTTTTTCTATATTGTATTTTAATGGGTTTTTAGTGTGTACTATTTTTATAGGTTAGAATGCCACCTCCCATTTATATATATATTATATATATATAGACACACACACACACACACACACATATATATATATATATATATATATATATATATATAGATAGATAGATATATATACATATATGTTTCAGTATTAGATGGGTGTTTCTTTAAGCGGTTGATGTGATTTATACTAATTGATTAATGAATCAAGTATACAATGTCCTATATAAGAGTACTCCCATGTAGCAATGTTTTAGATTTATACGTTCATAGGTAGGTACTAGGCTGTTGGCCCTAGAGCCTATACAAGCTCAGCCAAAAAGATACCCTGGCTTTTGCCACCCAAGAAAATTATTTTCCTGTGCCACTGTCGAGCAGAGCCACAGAAATGATCCGCAGCGTGAATTTCCTATTTCCCATTCAATCATCAAGATTTTTCTTGAAGAGTGCTAATGAGGAGCTTTGTTTGATATAGATAGGTAGTTTATTCCAGAGTATGGGAATTCTCTGGGACAGGAATCTATCCCTCCAGCATGTTCTGTTTATTGTGGTGACACGGTTAAGGTCCCTAGAGCGTGTAGCTCGGAGGGATTTGAATTTCTTTAAGTGGAGATTCTGATGAAGTCCAAGTTTGTACTGGACAAAAGTACTCAATCCAGTTTGTTTTTAATAAAAGTTTGATTTTTGTTATTGGAGTTTTTTGAAGTTCATTTTTTTTTGAAGTTTGTTTTGAATCCTAACCTCAGCTGCTGTGATACTATCTTTTATTAGATTTGTATTTGGTTGGGTCTGTAGTGTCACTTTATTTATCTGGTAACTTAAAAAAAAATTTTTCAACACCTCCTGTTATTCATATGCATTTCTGTTCTAACATTGTACCACTCTCATAACATTATGTTATAACTTTACCAACCTATTACATTATATTTGTCCTAACGTTACTGTCTTAATTATTACTGTTTTTATGTGTAGAATATTTTGTCTCTTCTTTGACAAACTTCCTTTCCTTCTTACTGACTACCTACTATCATAAAAATTGCTCTTATTGTTTGGAGATTTATTCCCCTGGATAGCTACAGAAAATGGGATCATCCAGCTACTTTCTGTTTAGCAGATTTAAAATAAATCAATAATAAATAACAGCATGACTTCCACAAAGGCCACAGCACAACTGATGCCCTATCATCATTCACTTAACAAGTATGTCAGTGACTTGATGGGAATGGTCTTTGTTGATCTCACTAAAGCCTTTGTCATTGTTTCACACAGGAGGCTTCTATTTGGATTATATGGTCATAATTATTAACAATATGCAGTGAATCAAGACCTACATGGCTTTGCATAGTTTTGGAGCATTAATATGCCAATCAACATCCTATTCCTAACCCCAAAAATCAGGGGTTCCTCAAAGTCTAGTCTTTTGGCCTCTACTTTTATTATTTTTCTTAATGCAATCACCTTTTGTCTACACAGTTTATATACCATCCGCTAAACAAACGACTATGCCATATGTTATAAAGATTGCTCTCAGACATTGGTATGCAAATCTCTGGCCCAAACTCGCTAACACAAAAGTTACTAGACTTTGTGAATTCACATTCCCTAGAGCAAATTTTCTATACCCCGACAAGAGGAACAAACATTCCAGATGTGGTCCTCACCAATAGGTCAAACAGGTGCACTGCTGCAACTGTTGAACCCTCATTAGGTTTAACTGACCACAAATCAGTCAGCTTCGAACTGACACTAAAACCAGAACTCACAAATGGTGAAATCAGAGTAAAAAGTTCACCAAGGCAAACTGTACCTTCCTAGGTAAAGGTATAAATGCATTTCAAGCCCCACCCCAAGCTGAAAGTGGTAACTACACTGAAGCTTAAACTAAAGCCCTGTACAATCACTTGCATAAGTATATAAACTCAGCTGTACCAGGTAGAATTAAAGTCAGAGCCCCTGGTGAAATGAAGCTGCCATGGTGGACTTCTAGCATCAACAAACTCTCCAATAATTGCAAAAAGTTGCTGTCCAAGAAAATTAAGACAAAGACCCAACAATGGAAAAGCACCCTCCTCAGCAAATAAGACAACTTGTTAAATCCTCCAAGAGCTCTTTTGAGAGAAACCTAGCAAGTATAGCCAAGGATAACCAAAAGGCCTTTTACAGCTACGTATGTAAGCTAAAGGGTAGGACCCAAGCATGTGCAGAACTGGTGGCCAACAGTATCACAAACACTGACCCCATAGAGATTGCAAACCTGCTAGTGGATAGGTTTGGTGAAAATTTCACTCCCTTATCCCCTCTTAACTTACAAAAAACCCTCCCCCAAACTTCTCCCCCACCTTACATATCTGAAGAGGTCCTCAAAGCCCTGCCCAAGGCAAAGAACATGGCCTCTGTGGGACTAGATAACATCCCAGGCTGTCTTCTAAACAGGATAAAACATGAACTAGCATCACCACTAAGTATCCTTTTCAGTCATAGCCTAACCACAGGCTTTCTTCCTGAGGAATGGAGAACAGCTGCAGTTATTCCCCTCCACAAAGGTGGCCTAGCAACAGACCCAGGGAATTACAGACCCATAAACCTGACCAGACTCATCTGTAAGGCCATGGAACGCATCATTATGGACATAGGTGACCTCCAAACCCTGGATCCTACCCAGTTTGGCTTCATGAAGGGCAGATCCTGTGGGCTAAATCTGCTGCATTTCTTTGAAAGTGTGACAAAGGTCATTGATTATGGAAAATCTGTGCACACAGCATGCCATGACTTGGCAAAGGCTATTGACACAAACCCACATTCAGGCATTACCGATAAACTCAGCAAACTGAATGTAAACCCCTTCTTTGTATGATGGGTTTCCAACTGGCTCACAAACTGGACAAACACTATCAAAGTGGGTGACACCACATCGACCAGCAGGCCATTTACCAGAGGGGTGCCACAGGGGTCAGTGCTGGGGCCCCTACTGTTTGGTATATACTTCTCAGAAGTTCAGGTCAAAACTAAAGGGTTGTTGCTGACCAAGTTTGCAGACGACTGCAAACACAATGCAATCATTGAATCCCCAAATTATGTCGGTATACTCCAGGAGGGTCTCACACAGACCAACAACTGGTATATTAGTCACAGTCTCAAACTGAATGCAAAGAAATGCATCATCATTCCCTTCGGCACAAATAATGTCTCTTCACACTATCAAATCAACAACAATACCCTAAGTACCCATGAAGTGGTAAGGGACCCAGGATCACAGGTTGACCTTGAACTTAACCTTAGCTTCGACCACCACATGTCTGCCATTGTAAGGAAAGCTTTCCATGTAGCTCACTTCATTAGTAAAGACATCACCTTGAGAGCAAAAGAGGTTATAACCCCCCTATACTCAGCACTTATCATGCCCATAACTGAGTATAGCACCCCATTCGGTATGTATCGTACTATGCACCTGCAGCAATTAGAGAGACCTCAGAAGTTTCTAATAAATAAGATCAAGGGCCTCGAGCATGTGCCTTACATGGACCGACAAAAGTCCCTGTCACAATACTTCGTATCGTATAGACTTCTTAGGGGAGACTTATGCCTGGCCTACCGAGCAACCCAAGACCTAAACCTAATGAACTTACTGCATATCTGTAAATCATATGGGTCTAGCAATACCCATTCCAGGGACTAAAATATGGCCTGCGACTTAAATACGACTTGCTGGAGAGACAGATTTATCTCTCAGTGACTGCCATGTCTTTGGAACAGGCTACCAATTCATGTGAAATTACACTGTTCAAGAGGAACCTGGATGAGTGGATGAGCCACCATAAATTCTTACTGGGGATAGCACCACAACCCTCCCAGGACATGGGCAGTCATCACTAAATGCAATCTTGGGTACTGACTAGTAATTCTATGGTATTATAATGGGTTGAACTGGCTCCACTTAAAATGACCTCCGGGTCGGTAGACTAGTAATCTCCTATGATGCTATGAGTCTATGATTGTTAGTTTTATTTTGAATTTACAAATGCATAGATTTAAACATTAATGAGGACTCAATAAACTTTGTATATGCTTAGTGTGAAGTCTACATGGAGTTTCCATGTTTGCAAGGTGAGCAGCACTGCATATTCATGCTGTGGCCCTGTGAACCCTGTTTAAAGGTAAACAAGAGTGGTTTCATGGCTAGAAATAGTGTTGCCAAATAGGAAACTGTGTAAAGCAACATGGACAGCAGCAGACATATAAACCCATTTACCTATGGGCAAACTAGGTCTGTGTGTTGCACAAAATGCCACAATGATTATCAGGGTTATTAATAAAGCAATGTGTATAGTTCCAACACATTACATGACAGTGTATACAGTGCAGAGTATTGTGGAAACCTGTCATGCATACTGAACAAAAGGTTGTGCAAATGATCAGTAAGGGTACATAGACTGCATTATAAATAAACAGTCAGGGGAAGTGTGTGTTGAATAGGGACACACAGATGAATTGTAGGAATGAATACAGGTAAAAAGGACAGGTGAAACATGGCAATGTACAGCAGATGAGGGCATGTCAATGAAGACAGCTATAGCATGATCACTAATCACATATCAACATGATACAGTATGAATGGACTGCACAGTGAATGTATATGTAGACTGTACTGTCACACATGATGATGACACAATATACACAAGAAATGATCAACATCAACAATTGGCTTAGCTTTTGGTGTCAATCCAGAGGGATCCAGTATCTCTCAGCCTGGAATGAGATGGTTGACAGGACACGCTGCTTTGCCAGAGATGGTCTGCACCTGTGTCTTCTAGGCTGTTGGATACTGGTAAAGGTGTTTGTCTATCCCAGAGTGCCTTTTTCAGGCAATGTCAAAGCAACAAAATTTCAGATGTAAAAAAACTCTGCTGGAGGCAAACTTAAGGTTCCACTCCTTAATGTTAGGCGTCTATACATGGAGCTGCACTGGAGGAAATTGCAGGCCTGCTAGCTGACAGAGTGGGTGCAAACTTCCTCCCCTTGGGCCCACAGGCCATACCCCAAAGCAAACCTGACAACAATCTTCTGCCAAGTTTTTCTAGAGATCAGGTCATATCTGCACTCTCCAAGGCTAAAAACACGGACTCAGTGGTACCAGATAACATCTCAAGTTACTTACTAAGCAATCTAAAACAGGGCCTAGTGGACCTACTTAGCATCATGTTTAACCATAACCTGAGAACTGCCTTTGTTCCAGCAGAGTGTAAAACAGCAGCAGTAATCCCGTTTCACAAAGGGGGGCCATCAACTGACCCTGGGAGCTATAAAACCATAAGTCTAACCAGTCTCATCTACAAGACCATGAAAAGAATCATCATGGACATTATTAACAAGGACATAGGCGGCCTTTAAACTCTAGACCCAAACCAATTTGGCTTTGATAAGGGTAGATCATGCTTATTAAACCTAGTAGACATTTTTAAGAAAGTCACCAAAGACCTGGATGAAGGTAAGACAGTGCATGCTGCCTATCTTGACCTGGCCAAGGCTTTTGACACAATCCCCCACTCAGGTATCATTGAAAAATTGTCCCAGCTGGGGGTCCAAATGGAGAGATGATAAGTCAGCAAGCAAAGGAGAGTAGTTTTGAACTGAATTCATCCTCAGGTCTTGGTGAGTACCTTCATGAGGTGGACCCTCTTTTTCACAAAATCTCACCAAGAATACACTGATATATAGACTGTATTTATACAGCATATATCATGGACAGGAGTAGGTTAAACATTTAAAAAGATAGCTGAATGCACAAGACCCAGGAAAAAAGTGTCCAGTCCTGGTAGGCGCACTGGTGCCAGGACTGGAAAAAATGACAAGTGTAGAATCCTCAAAATACAGAAACATTCCTACAATGGGGCCAGGCCAGGTCCAAGGGGAGGTTGTCCCTACTGTTGTAGAAGGAAGTAGCAGTCCACAAAAACTGATAGGCCAAAGAAGAGCCATAAGGACAATAAAGTGGACTATTGAGGATAAGAAAGAAATTATCTATTGGTACTATTATGCAAAATGCCCAGAATTTCCAGACACAAGATATACAAAAAGATTAAAAGAGAAATTAGAAGAAAGAAAAATACTTCCACAAGAAAAACTGTCAGAAGCCTCAAATAAAAATTTGTGTTCATTAATCCAACATATTTGTGAAAAACAGTATATAGACCATAAAACTTTGATCTGTTTGGAAAAAGAAGCATCTGAGGAAGTGCGAAAATATAAACAACAAAACCAAGAGTTATTTGAAAAGTATAAAAAAGAAATATGGTCATGGGGAAAAAAGAAAGATTTGATATGGTGCAATATTTATGCAAAGGTGAAAGTCAAATTAATCATTGTAAAGAAGGCAGCCCCAAAGATATTGAAAGAGAAATACAGACACAGGCATCCAGATATAGAACATTTCACAATAAAAAAAAATAATGTCACAAAGAGGGAATGTAGAAAAAACATTAGTAAAGCAGAAGTTAAAAATTTGAAGTTAAAGTTATGGTGTGCCTGTGAAGTGAAGGATTTGGTGTAGAAGGTCTAACATAGGTTCATTACACCATGATGGATTGAGTCCCCAAATTAAGGAGAAACAGGAAGATCAGGAGACATCTGAAGAAGAAATATGCACATGGGAAAGAAAAAGGGATTTAATATGGTGTAATATCTATGCAAAGGAGAAAGCAAAACCAATTAATACAAAAAGAGCAGCACCAAAGATATTTGAAGAGAAATACAGGCAAAGGAATCCTGACATGGAAAACTTTAGAATACAAAAAAAAAGAAGAAAAGGAGATTAATAATGAAGAAGTTAAAGAAATAGAAACTGAGGTCATGGAGCACCTGCAAAGTGCAGGATTCAGTTTAAAGATCTAATTCAGAAAGTACTACAACAGGATAACAGGATAGAGCAATGGACATCCAAATTAAGGGGAAACCAGTGGAATTGGAAGCAATTGGTCAGGTGCCATATGAAGATATTTTGGAGCCTTCCACAGGAAACCAGTATAAACATTCACTTGAAGCTGGACAGCAAGGGAAGGAACTGGAAACTGTGGAAACTCTGCATCAGTATGCAGTCAATGTCGAGGAGTGATAGGCCAGTGAGTTCCCATACGACAGAGCAACAGATGACACAGGATGAAATTGAAGAGAATGTTTCACAGGAAGATGCTATAGAACTTTCTACAGAATGCCCACAGGGAAAACTAAAAATGTGCTCTCAGTTTAGAAGAAAATAAGCTAAGAGAAGAGTTGCTTGATTTAATAGAGATAGCTAGACATATTAAGATCAATGAAAGAAATAGACTGCAGAAGGTCACTTAAACCCAAAAAGTCAGACGTTTGATAAGACAAATGAACACAGTAATGAGGGCTGTCTATAGGGATCCATGTGATATAACAGAAGTAAACAGGATATATTACTGTGCAACTAAATTAATAACTGATAAAGTTCTACCACAAGAACACAGGGTAGTGAGGGAAAGGAAGGGGAGAAATATAATACCACCATGGAAATATCGAATAGAGAAAATTATAAAGCAATTAAGACAAGAAGTGTTACTGTTTCTGAGTATAGAAGAGGGAACAGATCAACAAAAATACTTAGAAAGATAGATGTGATAAAAGCAATACACAGTATTAGAACAGATCAGGATCTATCATGAACTATCGCAAATAAACTAAAAATCTCAGCTCAGGCGGAAAAATATAAAGGAAAAGTACAAAATAAGCAATTTATTGATGACCCAAAAATGTTTTATAGAGAATTGGGAAACAAGGAAAAAGGAGTCGAAAGACGACCAAAAAAAAGAAGAAATAGGCATATTTTGGAGAAGTATTAATGAAGATCCTGTATAACATGCCTCTGGCAATATATGAATTATACACTGGAACTGATACTGACAGAGTTTATAGTCATTTACAATACAACTAAATTATTGCAATAGAACAAAACAGCAATAAAAGAAAGTCATATGGAACAAAGGATCATTTGTTGTTAAATAAAGTCATAGTGTAAAACTGTAAAAAGGGGAAGAACCTACAGTAAGTATGGCATGGAGTGACTACAAAAAAGCATTTGATAGTATCCCACATTCATGGATAAAAGAGTGCTTAAAAATTTGTAAAATACACCCTACACTGATCAACTACATTACAGTGACCATGAAACAGTGGCAGACTACTTTGCAATTAAGCCATGATAAAGGACAATTTATTATCCCAGGGATAAAAATTCAAAGGGGATTATTCCAGGGTGACTCCTTACTACCACCGCTATTCCATCTTACCCTTAACCCATTAAGCTGTCTACTTAACAGCTTAAGCCATGGCTATAATTTGGCTTCTAGAATACAACAAAGTGTAAAGACTTCTCATCTTCTCTTTGTTGATGATTTAAAATTGTGTAGCTCATCAGATGAGGAACTGAAAGCACAAGTGCAAGTTGTCAAAATATTTTCAGATTATATAAGAATGTTATTTGGCCTTGATAAATGTGCAAAAACAACCTTTAAAGCAGGAAAACTGCAGCACCAAGGACAAGCATGTGATATAAAAGAACTTGAGCAAGAGGGGTGTGTATAAATATTTGGGAAGTGATGAAGAATCAACAATAAAACATGAACAACATGCAAATAACACTTAGTAAGGCATACTTTAGAAGATTTAAATTAATCCTGAAAGTAGTGTTGACATCTAGGAACAAAATTCAAGCTATAAACCAATTTGTTCTTCCTGTCCTAACTTACAGTTTTGGAGTGATTGACTGTCCCCAAAATGTGTTGGATAGATTGGACTGGAAAACAAGAAGGATTCTTCATGCTCACCAAATGATTTATAAAAATCAGTGCATACCAAGATTATATATTCTCTGTTCTGATGGAGGGATGGGCCTCCTTGAAATTGATTACATGTATAGATTTGCAATTGTGAGACTGCACACATATCTACTGATCTCACAGGATCCAAATGTAGCGAAAGTTTTGAAACATGAGGAAAATAAATCTAAGACGACTTCTCTGCTTAGTCTACCAGAAGCATATGCATGTGTCAAGCAGGAATGGAAATCAAACAAGAAGTAGATAGAAATCAGGCAGCAACTGTGTGTGCCAAGAAACAAAAGAAAGAATATAAGGTGAAGGACCAGATGAGAAGGCAAGGAATGTGCAAAATGCATAAATATAGTTGCAAGTATAGAAAACTTCTGGAAGAATCTCATGTTGCACAAACAGCAAGCTAAGCAAATCCAATAACGGACACGCAAGGTTGGTGAGAATAAAATTGATTTTTCACCGACTTTGTGTGTTTGTTATTGGATTTGCTTAGCTTGCTGTTTTTCTTTTTGCAATCCATGGTTTACCATAATGCTGGACTGATTTTTTGTTTTTTAGAACCTCATGTTGATCAGGATCGAATGCAGGAATGGTTAAGGAGAGGCAAATTCAAACCAAGAGATGAAAGGCTAATATTGGCGGCCCAAGGTAGTGGGCTATGTACACTTAGAATTGGAAACAGTTGCACACCACATTGGTGGTTGTGACATACTAATTGCAGAAGGACTTTATACGGAAGGTATAATAATGTGGCAAGACTGTTGCACTGGGGATTGTGCAAACATTATGGTAATGAAGTGGCTGAAAAACACCTAAAGCATGAGCCACAAAGCATCGTAGTACATGATGAAGTCTACATCACATGGGATCACCTGTTACCAACAGTTCAAAAGACTGATGCTAGAAAACCGGATATAGAGGTCCATGAAAAGAAGACAAAAGTAGCATTGATCATTGAAATCGCCACACCCAGTGACTACAGTGTCTTGCATACAGAGAGACACAAAGTCATAAAATTTCTGGATTTTCAGGCAGAAATGAGAGCAATGTGGAAGAAAGATAACCAGACAGGTCCAATGGTAGTCGAAGCAATGGGCCTTATAAAAAGAATTTACAATCATGTTTAGATATGTTACCAATACATGTAACCCCATATGAATTGCAGAAGGAGTCATTATTGGGCAAATTGCAATTGAAGTGAAGAGCACTTCTGCCTGACATCAAGGATTGAAACAATACAACAATAATAATTTCATGAACTTCAATCATACTTTGACTTAGGAATGGGGGTCCATTTGGGGTCACAGATGTTTGTTTGTGGTTGAGTGTATCCCTCTTGCACTTTTTCAGGTCATTAAAGTTATGCTTACATTGTTCTCCAGTGAATGAAATGCCAGTTGCACTGAAGACAGCCTTGGCCTGTTTATTCCAAGCCTCAGACTTGTACTGGGAGCTGGTATATAGTCCCCCTGCAAAAGCCTTCATCTGTGTCACTTTACAAGGAGTCCAGTGAAGATTCTGGACTCCACAACACCCCACATCTGCACCCTAAATTGGGCACTTCCCTTCTATCACCAGACATGTCCAAACAGGGAGAACAGCAATAGCTAAGAATGATTCCCTGCCAATCCCTGTTATTGCATTTTTAGTAGTGCACAAACCTGAGCAATGATGCCAACCATGTTTGTGCAATGTTAAGTGGGGAGCAAAAGTACCAAGCAGAGATGAAAGCAGTTTTGGAAATTGGAAGTTCAATCTGACTCTTGGCATTAGTTTGAGGGTCATTTGCTGCTGTAAATGTTAGGTGAGTTAACTTTGCAGACATGTACTGTGGGTATAAATTTTATGACCTTACACATTTTTGGTTTGGCTTTATACATTGATAAAACTGATTTTTACAACGTGGGATTAAAACCTTTGCATAAGAGACAAAACAGTTTCTTTCACAGTGATGATTTTCCATCCTTGCCACATAAAAAGTGCTTTGTAAACATACTCATGAATTATATTTATTTATTTATTTATTTATTTTATTTATTTATTTTACATTTGTTGACCGGGCTAGTCCAACTGGATACATGTCCATTTTCAGTGGAGGCCCGGGGAGAAAAGCTCCAAGAACAGGGTTACATAAACAAATACAAGGACAAAGCTGAAACAAGTAAATACACTGACGATTAAAGGCAAAATAAAGCAAGCAAGTAGTTATATATATAATTTAAAAGAGATACAGACTTGAACAGATGGACTAACAGGGCTACATTGTGGACCCTTAAGGTTTTTGGGTTGGATGGAGGCTTAGAGAGGCCTAGATGAGGCAGGGACGTTAACTATTAGTCTGGATTAGAGCAGGGGCATAGCCATTGGGACTTCAGGAGTGCTCTGAGGTGTATTTTAAATTGGTGCAGAGAGGACATAAGTCTTAGGTTGTTTGGGAGGGCATTCCAGGATTTGCCAATGGAATTGGCATATAGTGCTTCACCACCGGAGTTGTTAGATTTAATGGTCAGTACTTGTAGACTATTGGAAGACCTGAGGGACGTAAGGTTGGAGTAGGGGTAAGTATTTTGTTCAGTGAAGGGGTTTTATCTGGATGGTTGATAATTTTAAAAGCCTCAGTGAGTTGGTTGAGTTTGAGAATGTTAGGCAGTTCCAGCCATTCCAGTGTCCTTAGATTTAGGCAGTGATGGGTGCGATAGGGCATTCCAGTTATGAATTTGGCTATGTGATTATAGGTAGTAGAAAGTTTATTAATCTCTCTCTTATGGAGGAAGGAGAATATCGGGGAGGCATAAAGGAGTGTGGAGAGGAGGTGGGTTCGGGCAATTGTTAGTTTGGTGTGTGGGGTTAAGAAGGTCTTTATTCTATACATGGACCCAAGTTTTTTGTTGACCGACTTAATGGTTAGGTTTACATGCATATCAAATTTAAGTTTGTGGTCTATGGTCATCCCTAGTAGTTTGGTGTGGGAGACTGGGTAGATTATGGTACCATTGTTGGAGGACACATAGAAGGTTGGATTGTGGGTGTTGGGAGGTTCTATTCCTTGGGCGGTAGCTGGAGTGGGGAAAAATAGAAGTAATTTGGTTTTGGTTGGGTTAAGTAGGAGTTTTAGTTCCGAGAACCATTTTTCGACTGTGGAAAAGCAGTTTTGGGTTGTGGCTTGGAGTTTGGCGAGAGAGACGTCAGAGCAGATCAGGGTGGAGTCATCTGCATATTGAATGCAGGTGGCTTTGGGAATGATAGAGTGTAGACCATTTATAAAGATGGAAAAAAGAAGGGGACCGAGAATAGATCCTTGGGGAACACCAATATTAGTGGGGAGTAGGTCTGATAGCCTATTTTGCCACTGGACCGCCTGCTTTCTGCAAGAGAGGTAGGCATTAAACCAACTTATGGTTGGTTTGCTAAGATGAAAGGTTTCCAGTGTGTGGAGCAACTGTTGGTGGTTGACCATATCGAAGGCTTTCGATAGGTCTAGAAAGAGCGCAGAGGATATTAATTTGTTATTGCGGTTGTAGTTGACTGAGTCAACAAAGGAGAGGAGAGCAGTGGTTGTGCTGTGATGGGGGCGAAAGCCATGTTGGGTGTTGGATAGGAGGTTATTTTGTGTGAGGTGGGTAATGAGTTGCTTGTGAACACAGCGTTCCATAATTTTGGCTAGAGGAGACAGTATTGCTATGGGTCTATAGTTAGAAGTGTCAGTGGAGGACCCTCCTTTATGGAG
Source organism: Protopterus annectens (assembly GCF_019279795.1). Classification (NCBI taxonomy): domain Eukaryota; kingdom Metazoa; phylum Chordata; order Ceratodontiformes; family Protopteridae; genus Protopterus; species Protopterus annectens. Next base: position 113,711,604 of record NC_056734.1, read on the forward strand.
AGGGATGATATAAGAGATTTTCCAAATAGAGGGAATAGAAGCTTCAGAAATGGTCCGGTTGATCAAGATTGAGACAGGGTAGGCTATGGCGTCAGATGCTATTTGTAAGTATTTGGCTGGGAGCAAGTCAGCCGCTAGGGTGGTTGGTTTAAGTTTTTTCAAAAGGGTACGAATATAGGAGGTGGAGGTACGTTGTAGGTTGAAGGCAGTTTGGGTTGGATCTTTGGTTGAGGTTGCAGCCGAGGGAGAAGTGGCAAGTTTCCTGGCGAGGGACTGGATGGTCTCAGTAAAAAAAGAATTAAAAGTGTTGGCTATTTCAGTTGGATCTTTATCCATGAGTGTTTCAGGGGTGGGGGTGGTAGATTTACCTGGATGAAGGAGGTGAATGAAACCAGCCCAGAATTTTTTAGGATTATACTGATGTTTATCTTGGAGGTGACAGAAATATTGTTTTTTATCAGACATAACGGCTGCTTTGGTTGAATTTCTAAGCTGCAGGAACTTGATGCGATCTAGGGGGGTTTTTGTGGTTCTCCATTTGTTCCAGGCCTGGTCTCTGAGTCTAATTTTAGATTTAGTATCTTTTGTCAGCCAAGGTGCAATACGTTCCTTAGTTCTAGTAAGTCGCTTAGGAGCATGAGAGTCAAGTATCTTGAGGAAAGTGTCATTAAAGTATGATACACTATTAATTAGATTAATCATACTTTGACTTAGGAATGGGGGTCCATTTGGGGTCACAGATGTTTGTTTGTGGTTGAGTGTATCCCTCTTGCACTTTTTCAGGTCATTAAAGTTATGCTTACATTGTTCTCCAGTGAATGAAATGCCAGTTGCACTGAAGACAGCCTTGGCCTGTTTATTCCAAGCCTCAGACTTGTACTGGGAGCTGGTATATAGTCCCTCTGCAAAAGCCTTCATCTGTGTCACTTTACAAGGAGTCCAGTGAAGATTCTGGACTCCACAACACCCCACATCTGCACCCTAAATTGGGCACTTCCCTTCTATCACCAGACATGTCCAAACAGGGAGAACAGCAATAGCTAAGAATGATTCCCTGCCAGTCCCTGTTATTGCATTTTTTAGTAGTGCACAAACCTGAGCAATGATGCCAACCATGTTTGTGCAATGTTAAGCGGGGAGCAAAAGTACCAAGCAGAGATGAAAGCAGTTTTGGAAATTGGAAGTTAAATCTGACTCTTGGCATTAGTTTGAGGGTCATTTGGTGCTGTAAATGTTAGGTGAGTTAACTTTGCAGACATGTACTGTGGGCATAAATTTTATGACCTTGCACATTTTTGGTTTGGCTTTATACATTGATAATACTGATTTTTACAACGTGGGATTAAAACCTATGCATAAGAGACAAAACAGTTTCTTCCACAGTGATGATTTTCTATCCTTGCCACATAAAAAGTGCTTTGCAAACATACTCATGAATTATATATAAATACACATGACAGGTTGAGGGGTTAGCCATGTATGTGCAAGACCTGACAAGGTCCTGGTTTATGCATTCATGTGGGTATAAGTCTTATTGAAGTCTGAAGGCCATCCAAGGCCAGATAACACAATTATAATTAGAGAAACATAGTAGTTAGTATACCCTCAATCATACATATAATTCATAAGCTCCACTGCTATACATTCTTATTTATAATTATGTTTACATTTTTATGTGATATTTAATATAAAGCCAAATGGAACAATAGTAAAAATATTTGGAATTTCATGTATTAAAACCCAGAACTATCTGTATTGTAGCCCTACACTTACACCTGCTGCCACACGAATAGTTAAATAACAGTTGTATATTTTCCTATTCATTATTAACTTCTGTGTGTTAACTGCCATGCAATGCTGCATAGCATGTTTGCATGGTGCCCGATATACTTGATAAAATGTATCTGTTTTGAAATTGCCTACTGTCTGCTTCCTTAATGCAGGTCTTCTAGACCTGTAACTGTTGGGAAGGTTTCTAGCTGTTGCTCAATGTTGCTTAGCAGTATTGGGCGATGGAAATCAAAAGATGCAACAACGCATCCTTCTTGAAATCAAGAATGTTTGCATCCTGTCTGCAGGTGTTCTGTCTACGTATTCTGTGGGCCACTATTCCAGGTTTGCACAGTGGTAAGCATCACACAAATGAGACAAGCAAAGCTAAACTTGTTTTAGTTTTGTGAGCAGTGTTTATTAGTTGTAATTCTTAAAAAACTTAAACCATGAAGTTACAGATACTATATAGTGTGCGGATCAATGTGTTTAGCAGATATGATACACACACAGGTGATTCACAGGTGTAGTTGATGTATTGGTTATTAAAGAAGTACATTACATGACATTTATTGTGTTTATCCGTTTCTCATGTTCGCACTAAGCTGTGCAGCGTGAAAATACTGGCATTAAAAAATCTATCAAATAACAAACACTACAAGATATATATTAGTAGACATGAAAGATTTTTACACAAGTCTGGATTCAAATTCTTACATCAGTGAACCTTCAAAACACAGTAAGGGTGTCTTACCCTTCTTTGTTACAGAAACAGCTTTGCAGCAGAGAATGAAAATCATTGTGCATACAAGCAAGTCCAAAATCATCCACAGTGATAACAAGACATATGGCACTTGTACACTTCTCAGTTGTTTGTACATGTATTCATTTCAGATGGAGTGTAATGAGTGATCTCACAAACATTTATGACTACTGTTTGCAGAAATGCAGCTCTGTCTTATCTATGCATGGTGTTCATTCTTCTCTTATCTGAGCAGTAATATGAGACATGCAGTCTGTAATGTATCATTGTCCTTCAAATGTATGAGAACATTAAATGGCAATAATATGCAGTTTTCAACAGATGCAGGGGAGATTGGATGTTGTTACTGAACAGAAACTGTGAAATGTGTGCTGCTTACTTACATTTAAAACCTTGGTACAATTACTTCTACACTTTTTAAGTCTAACCTGGCTGACACACCCACTGGAGGTAAGGGAGTCTGAATTGCCGCTGTGTTTTCCCTTCTCCCCACCAGTAATCATTCATTAGCAACAAGGACAAAGGGAGTGCCTGCACTATGTTTACATCTGCTACATGGAGCCAAAAATTTGGGATTCAGCAATTATAATGAGTTTGCACCTCATTTGCATCTTTACCATGCTCACAGGCCTGAATATACACTATAAAAATGTAACCATGTAGCTAGGGAACCTGAAGGTGAGGAGACTGTTTATGTGGATAACATCAAAGATGATCGCTATTACTTTGGATTTATCTACAGAGAAGACTACTGATCTTGATAACTTAAGATTGCTTTTTTCACTTAAATACTGGATATGGCCACATGTCACTAGTAAAAATATTTATATCATTTTTGTCAGGGCATTTTACTTTCTCAGATGCACAGCCCTGTTTAACTTTTTTCACAAATGTTAATGTTATGTCTGTTTACCTTTACATGCTTCTATTGTTCTTTCAGTGAAATGTAAATGTCCTATATTGTCAGTGACACAGGGGTATTAGCCTTCTAGGATGGCCCATACACACCTCACACCTCTAGGGGAGTGCTGGGCACAGGTAGAGGTGATTGGCAATTGCATAACAATGAATGTTATATGGTAAATGTGTCCACATGTTTTGGGGCAGTTTGTTTGACAGCACTTATAACAATTCACTGATGTTTTATTCCTTTGTTTGAAACAGAATTGTCATTTGCCTGTTGTTTTGGGAATGGGGAACCAAGTTCCATCTCTGTGTTGCCACAACCAAAACATTTTTACAGAGGTTTGCTTTGCTGTTGTTACTCCTTGTTTTGGATCAAACATTTGTTTGTGTGTGACTGTGATATGTCACAACCACATAACCCTTTTTAATATTTGTATAACTTGAATGTTTCTTGTTTCTCCAGTGGGTAGTATTGAAAAATAAATTATATGTGTTATATCTAAGCAAGACTTTTATTTATGTGGTATTATGTGTAGTATCCTTCTTTTGTGTTTTATGTCACCTAGGGCTATGCCACCCAAGTGTCCCAATCCCTGCAAATCTCCCTTCAGTGACCCCAATAAACAATGTGATCATCCAAGTATTTTGGCAAAATGGTGTCTTTCTGCTTGAGAGAAGATGTGGGGTTATGTCTGGAAGAATGCAAATTTGGAGCCAGATAGTGAATGATATGAACTCTGTTGGGGGATGCAGCAGGACATATGATCAGGTGGATCATTGGGCCACTGATATAATTTCATCACACATGGGTAGAGCAGCTGCAGTGGCCCATGAACAGCTGGCTACCAGGGAGGGGCTGCTACAGAGCCACCACTGACACCAAATGAAAAGTTTCTATCCACTGTCAGGGATCCAGAGAGCTCAGTGGAAAGTGCACAGTAACATGTGTTTGGTGCAGGCGCTACTGTTTTTGGGAGGCCAAGTATGTCCTAGGAGGAGCTTCCAGGTAGGCTTACCTATACCAATTTTTAAATGTGTCTTGTACAGTAAAATATTGAAAGCAATACTTGGTTAAATACATTTTTTTTGTGTGGAGAACTAATTATAGATTGATACAGTTTACAATACATTCTGGTTCATTACACAGGGACTTGGGGTGGACGGATCATCCAAGTTTCAGTTAAATGTATTGTTAATGGACATATAAAGGCCCCAAATTTTCCCCCTGTGTTATTGTTATTGTGGTGATGGTGTCTTTACATTTTGCTTAACTTCTTCCAGGGCCATCCTCCTTAGCAAGTACGGAGTCATCCTCACATGGTAAGCCAAACATTTTTATTTCCGTACTGATGAGCATTTCACAGAAATATTCATTTATCTGTATGTGTGAGGTGGGTGTCAGGACTGTGTGTGTATTGCCGAACCATCTGTGATAGTGGCACCAGTGTTAGTTTGTTAGCATATATTGAACTGCAGTAGTGCAGCTATTAATTTCTTTCCTGTTTTTGTTGCTTATTATCATGGGTGATCCTGACAGTGAAAATGTAAGACTCTTACCACCTGAGGTCAGAGTATCGGCAGACTCTGATGATGATGGTGGCCAAACATAGGTGCAGTCAGGGGGTGCCGAGGTTGAATTTGACACTGCGGTTGACATTCAGCCATCCCCTATAATTCCATCGGATGCAGTCAGTAGGCCTAAGCAAAACCATTCCAGTGATCCCTCAAAGATTGAGGGTGAGACACTCAATCAGAATAGTATGGTTACTGTGGCTTCAGTGCCTGTTGAATCTGGCCATAGTCAAAGTGTTGGCGAGATGCCATGCAGGAGAGTTGTTCAGGTTGCTTGGAGGAGGCCTGCTGTCAATCCTCCACTTGATCCTGGTGTGCCATTCCATGACACTTAACGTATGTTTACGGCTGTTGTGTAGACACAGGCACATTCCAATAGGACCTATGAAGAAATTCTTAGGGTTGTAAGTGTTGGACAGGCTGACATGTGTGACTGCTGATTTAATAGATTGGATGAATAACACATGGGAATGGGCAGTACCTGTCATGGAATGTCTGCTGGGAGGGGAAAAGCATCCACATGGGCATAGGTCAGCCACATCATCTGATGTTAACTGATGTGACCAAGCCAGATCATGGTCTTGCAGTGGCACTACTTCCACTGCTCTGTCAGTAGTTGCAGTGTCTACACTGAGATGTGGCAGGCCATAGGGTCATGGTTCTGGGTGTACTGATAAGGAGAGCTCATTCTGCAGACATCAGTCATGTTCAGGTAGCAGCAGTGCATCTGACTATGGACGTACCAGTGCATCTCCTGACAGTGCCAGTTCCTGGCATCAAGGGTGACAATGATGAACTATCACCTCTACCATGCATGGCTCACACCTGTCCAACATACCAGGTTGTAGAGCTAGCAAAGTGCTAGGCTGTGTTCCTGCAGACACTCACACACCAATTTCACCTGGAGTGCCCATGCAGACGCACACACATAACAGTTAAATGGGTCAGTCATGAGGCTTAAAGCTCATTCCATCTCAGTGGCTATATGATACTTTATCCAAATGTCTGCCTGTTTCGCTTTCTTAGACCTCCTGACCCCCCCCCCCCGAGACAACACCCTATGCAAATGATAACTGTGCCATATCCTTTTTTTCTGTCTTTTGTATTCAGGGATACATAAGTTTTTTTGTCTGATGCTCAGGATGCATAGCTGTTGTAGTGTTTAGTATATATGTTTTGTGATGCTGTTTTGCAAATTGTACTGCTTTCTTATAAGTTTTTGTAATGTGTACATCCCAAACAAACTCTTAGACCAACAAAGCTGGACTAAGCAATAAATAAAAGTGCGACAAAGGCCAAACAATGAGGAGAGTTTTTAAACACTGTGGTCTTACAAAGTTAGGCAGTTGATGGGATAAGAGGTTTTGTATTCCTGAATGCTATGCTGTTGTTTTTTGTATTTTTATGTTTGTTCTGAGGGATGGGCGGCCACAGTGGTGCAGCGGTTAGCATTACCACCTCACAGCAAGAGGTTCTCTGGTTCGATCCTCGGCTTGGGTGCCTTCTGTGCGGAGTCTGCATGTCCTCCCTGTGGTTACGTGGGTTTCCTCTGGGTGCTCCGGTTTCCTCCCACATCCCAAAGACATGCTGTAGGTGGCTTGGACACTCTAAATTGGCCCTAGGCATGTCTGTGTGTGTCTTCTCTGGAAGTTTGGATGTCGGGCTGGCAACTCGACACCATAAAACCCCACTGCCACTCATGAGTGGACAGGTGATCTGCTGTGGTGACCCCTAACTGGGAAAAAGCTGAAAGAAGAAGAAGAAGAATGTTTGTCCTGAGGGATACGAAGTCTGAAAGTGAAATATGTGTCATTATTTTCTAACTTCCAATATTTTCTAATTCATTCTTTAATGATTTTCCATTACAAACATATGAGGCCAAAATATGGACATTCATTGAAAATCTGTACATTTTAGATGAAAGGCCTATTACTTGATAGAGGACACTTGTACTCACATAAGTCAGTGCTGTCACATCTTGATGTAATTGCTGTAAAAATTACCGACCTTATACTTACTTACATTACCAAGTAACAATATGCAAGGGTATGTCATTTATTTGAATTCTCAGACTTTTATTTTTCTATTCCAGGTTCAACACTTACCTTTCAAATCCAGCAGTTACAAGAGTTTTAGTTCAGGGCTGACTCTGTCTGATGCTAGCTGCACACAGCCATTACATGGGTAAGTAAAGGTTGTGATTATTGCCTGGCATCAATGTTACTATATGTATGTGCATGGGATTAAGGTTTTAGTCCCTTAGGTGGTGAATGTATGTGCTATCCATTGCCTCTTGGCCAGTGCAAGGCCATATTGTGCAATATCTATGTCTGCCTACACCTACAGCAGCTGCTGGTTCCCTCTCCGACTCCTCACCTGCATGTGGCTGTGGTGACCTTGCCATTGGTGGTGGGATGTATGGCCCTCCCCCTTGCAGTTCCTGCTGAAGCTGATTTCTGAGGATAATGTTGTGGAGCATGGCGCAGATGGTGAATATTTCAGCACATTTATGCGGATTGTACTGTAGGCCTCCCACAGATGTATCTAGGCATGGGAACTGTAACTTAAGCAGCCCAAACAAATGCGTTGTAATATTTCTTATTTGAGTGTGTGACTCATTATTGCATTCTTCAGTTGGTGTGTGTGCATTTCTGATGGGCATCACCAGCCATGGTTCAAGTGCATAACATGCATCCTCCAATAAATGGCCCTGTGGGATATCCCCCTACTAAACATCTCATACAATTGAGAGTTGTGCCAGATATGTGAGTTGTGGTAACTGCCTCAGTTGCCAACACACACATTCAGGATGATTCCCTTCTCAGTTACACATGACCTGGAACTTAATAGAGAGTGGTACCCCTTTCTATTTATGTACACCATGTATTGTTCCTCAGGTGGTGCTTTGATTTCTACATGTGTACAGCCTATGGCACCCAGAACTTCAAGGTAGTGTGTTACAGGGTAGAACTCCAGGATAGCTCTATCTCTGTCCTCAGCTATATGAAGAAAATAAATGTACTCACTGGCAAGTTGTAGCATAGCATTCAGGAATTGATGGAGCATCCTGGATGCTGATGCCTGTGACACCCCCAGCATGTCCCCTGTTGGTCTCTGGAAGGTTCCTTTAGCTAAAATTATAAGTGCTACACATATCTTAGTCTTCACTGGGATTGGTTACTCTCAGTTTGCCCTTGCTTTCTGTCGAAGATGACAGAGCTTGCAGAATTCTGTAGTGTATCTCTATCCACTCTGCAGCACTCTATAATTTCCACCTCATGCAGATTATGAAAAGTTTAATGGGGCCTAAAAACCCTTCTCCTTCTTAGCCATGGTCTATCAGCAGCAGCAGTAGCAGCATGGACATGGGCCTGCTGCACATACACATGAATAAGAGCAACAGCAGCCCCTGACATTCTTTCTGTGTAGCCTAGTTTCTGTGGCTGTATTCCAATCGATTTTGGAATTTGCAAGAAAAAAACAGCAGTGAGTCTACATGGTTGCTTTATAGCTTGTTGAATAACTCCACCATCTTGGATTGGTTGATTAGCATACAATTCAGCTGCTTATGCTGTAATAGCATGCCACAATACTTACTGTGTTTGTGTGGCTCTACATCGGGGTAGCGAAGCTTACTGAATACAAAACTGTGCACTATATTGTGCGCATCACACTGTGATGCTCACACAGTTTTAGCAGCCCATGTAGGCTTTATTGAGCCTGCACCATTATGTTCCAAATAAAATAATAGCCTGGCAATTTTGTAGAGATGTTTATGCCATAAGGTGTGAAAATCTTTCTCATTTCCTGGCACACAGATATCTAACCATTTTCTGGCAAGTGTGCAGAGCTGGTTAATATAAGTAAGTCTAAGTGTAAAGTTCATGGAGAAAAATGCATGTCAGGGTTATTTTCATCCACAAGAGGATGTATATGTAGGTATATGTGCTCTTTATCTAAGCATCCCAAATATGAAGACCCTCCCCTTTATAGTGTCAGGCCATGTAAACATAGCTATATCGCCCCTTTATAGTGTCAGGCCATGTAATCATGGCTATAATCCAAGTCTGACATGAATAAACACCTAATAAAAAGTATCAGATCCAATAACAAATATGTCTAAATCCACCCTGGGAACTGAAGTAATTCTTTCCACTTTAGAAAATGCACTACACATCATAACAGCTAGCTCAACCACAAATGTACAGGTTACAAACAACACTAAGCAACGAAAGGAAATTTCTGCCAAAAGGGAAAATCGCTGTCTCACCTGAAAAAAATTGGATGGCTTCCCCCCTGCTCTTATTAAACATGCTTATCAAACACAGCTTCATATGGTCATTGTCACTCATTGTCTAATATTTATATCCTTGATGACTCTTATTGTTCCAACACAAGAGAATTCTCCATTTCTTCCCAAAATATGCTAGTGCAGCTCTTAAAGTTGCATACAAATATTTCCCATTTATTTTCCTAAATAGCCAGAATTGTCATCTGAGTACTGTATTCAGATAATGGAAGCCTATCAGTAGATTAAATGCAGTTTTGGTGACTGCTGCTTCAGCAAAAATGCTTTGCTGGAAGCACATTTGCTCACAGTGGACAATTCCACTTTCTCAATTGTTGTGTGACCTCATAGTATGTATATTTAAGTTCATTGGTGTGGAGGGTCCTCACGCATGAGGAGTGCAGAGTGACTTGATCATGCAAAACAAGGTTTTGTTGTGAGTTTTACTGAAAGTCTTTCAGTGAAACTTTTTGTGAGTTTTTGATTTTGCAGAGAAGGGTGTCAATGGATCAACACAATTCCTAGATAATAACATTTTCTTGCCAAATTTAAGAGTTAAGTATCACAAATAAATTAAAAGACAATCAGAAAGAAGGCAAAATAAGCATGCTCTTGCATATACATTTAATTAATAAACAAAAAAGCAGGAACCTCTAAGAATCATGCATCAGGAATGCTTCAGTTCAGAATTGCCTATGCCAGCATTCATAGGTTCAGTTCACCTGGTCTTGAAGAAATTTAACTACCATAACTTTATTCTATAATCTTGGAAAGTGCTGTGTAATGTATCTCTTACATTATTTTATTACTCACATTTATTTTCATCTGGTATTAGCTCTACTACTGGTGAGTTCCAAACAGAGACTTTCAAACAGCATAGGATCAGACACTACCTTACAGAGCAGACATCTATCAGCTTTTAGTAAAGGAACAGAATATAATTTCAGGTCTTAATATCTTTTCTGAATAGCTCCAACCCTATGATTTTTTCCAATAAGGAATTATACCTATTCCTGTTGTTTCAAGGGGTTTATTCTAAACCTACAAAACGCAACACTGTATCACTGTATTCAGTAATGGGTAGGGTCAGTGAAGTACAGTGGGGTGCAGTGATCTCCATGGACTAGACACACAACAAACTACAGATTTATGCTTTTGTGACTATATATATCTACACCTACACACACACACACACACACACACACACACACACACAGTGGAAAAGCATTTCTAATTGCTCACAGTAGTGTTGGAGTTCAAACCAAATAAGACAAGCGGTTCTAAAATCAAACTGCCTGCAGACCACCCAGTGATAAAACTTACAAGTGGTAACAAAAGAACCCACATCTTGCTTCCAGATGCAATATGCCACATCTGTTTTCATGTCTCAGATGTGACTTTTCTATGTGATATTCACTGCACTCCATGCATATAGCAAATAAAAAGCAGATTGTATAAGTCAACATTATTCTATAATACACCTGTCACAAATGAATAAAAACAAATGATGCCCTTACCTTTCTAGGAATCTGGTGGTCCCCTGCCATAAACAAACTCTACAACAGAAGGAAGAGACTGATGTGGAATAAGGTGAAGTCCCAAGACGGGAAAAACTCCCTTATCAGCCTCAACAAAAAGTTGAGATCCCTCATCAAATCCTCTAAAGCTAGCTGTGAAAACAGAATTGCAGCAGATAGTAAAGACAACCGCAAGACCTTCTATAGTTATGTAAAGAATCTCCACAACAATACCCAGATTTGCTCTGAGCTACTGCACAATGGTACTTCCTATACAGAGCCAACAGATATTGCCAATATACTGACCGACAGATTCAGTGCCAACTTTACCCCCCCCCAAGGACCAATCACGATACCAGTAGATTGCCAGGCACCCAATATTACTGCTGCACAGGTTAAAACAGCACTGTCCAAGGCCAAGAATACAGCTTCTATTGGACCTGACAACATCCCTGGCTGTGTTCTACATGAACTACAGACTGAACTGACACCTCACCTGTGTGCCCTGTTCAATCACAGCCTCACCTCAGGCTTTGTCCCTACTGAATGGCGCACTGCTGCAGTCATCCCTCTCCACAAAGAAAGAGTGACTACAGACCTTGAGAACTATTGCCCCATTAGCTTGATGAGTCTGATATGCAAAGCTATGGAACGCATCATCATGGACCTAATAAACAAGGATATAGGGAATCTCCAAACTCTGGATCCCACACAGTTTGGTTTTGTGAAGGGTCGATCATGCCTGCTCAACCGGGTCGGCTTCTTTGAGTCAGTCACCAGAGCTGTGAATGATAGCAAGGTGGTTCATACAGCCTACTTTGATCTGGCTAAAGCCTTTAATACCATTCCCCACTCAGGAATCATAGCAAATCTCACTAAGCCAGGCATCCATCCCTATATCACTAGGTGGGTTGCAAACTGGTTCACAGATAGAACCCACAATATGAAAGTAGCTGACTCCAAGTCAGACTGCTGACCAGTCATGAGTGGAGTCCCACAGGGTTCAGTCCTGGGTCCTCCCTTGTTTATCTACTTCTCTGAAGTCCAGGCCAACACGAAGGGACTCTGGCTTACAAAGTTTGCAGACAATTGCAAGTTGGGAGCTATTATTAACTCCCCAAGTGATGTTGACATCCTACAGAAAGGCATCACTGAGACCAACAACTGGTGTCAGAACCATGGCCTTAAGCTCAGTGCCAAAAAATGTGTCATCATCCCCTTTGGGAAAAACCTGATTCCCATGAATAACATTGATGGTAGTCCACTGAACACAGAAGGCGTTATAAGAGATCTGGGAACACAGGTTGACAGCAACCTCTCATTTGACCACCACATTGCCACTGTGGTCAGACAGTCCTTCTTTGTGGCACATCTCATTACTAAGTGTTTTGCATCTTGGAAGAAAGAGGTCATTGTCTCCTTCTACTCTTCCCTCAGTAGGCCAATCATCAAGTACAATGCCCCATTTGGTATGTACCTCACTAGACACCTGCAACAACTAGAGAGGCCACAAAAATACCTCATAAAGAGGATCCTAGGCCTTAAACACTTGTATATGGACAGACTCAAAAAACTCCAACTATTCTCTGTCTCATATTGCCTACTTAGAGGCGATCTCTGTTTGACTTACAAAGCCATGTCTGACCCAGCTCTGTTAGAAATGCTACATCTAAAGAAATCTCAATCCCTCCACACCACATGCTCCAGAGACCTCATTTCAATTCACCCCGGGGGATCACTCCAGTGGCTCTACTCGACAGAGGCACTAGGAAATAAGGTCGGGTGGCATGATGCCAGGGTAATCCTATGGGCTAGGCTTGCAAAGGCTCCAGGGCCATTAGCCTAGTACACCTATGAACCTATAACTTCAAACTCTCCTGTACTGTTGTGGAACAGCTGGAAAAATATATCAGGAATCAGACAAATGTAGACTAAGAAGGAAGGGAAGCCAAGCTGTCACATTCCCTGACAGAAGATGAGCTGTTGGACAACCCATACAAGAAACCATACAGTGTATTGGAAAGCATACTAAGATTAATGGCATATTTATACTCTGACTTACACAAATACAGAGTTCTGTCTAAATGCAGCAATATAACCTCATACTAAAATGTTGATAAAAAATAGATGCACTGCTCATGCCTGTGCTGGAGTTATCCTATATAAAAGCAAACAACAATGGTCAGTTAGAAGATGGAAGACATTAAGTCTGTATTTCATTTTTTCCAAAGTAACTTGCATATTCACATAACCATTGCATTACACAGAAAACCTGGCAGCATAGTACAAAGAAGAAAGCATACAAACTGCCACATGTTATCTCATGGGTTTAATTCCATCATTTCCATTGCACATTGGGTGAGTTTTAATAAACCAATTAACCCACTTGCGTTCCTCAATTGCTTTTGAAAATAAAGCACTTGTGACTGCGGGTATTACCTGGGTGACACCTGTTTAGAAGTGAAGCCTACATGGTTACATACACCTTTCTTCTGATTAAAAATGAATATTTCCTAGAGTAGTTATCTGAAATCAGTCAATACTCTAACATGTTAGTTATCATTTAGAAAACCTGAATTTTATGTCTTGCAGCTTTACAAGCATACAGTGGCTTATAAACTTAACATACTGTGAAAGGTGGTTTTCATAAAAATTTCGCAATGTACAAATATCCTTCTTTTTGATTTTTTTATGTAAAGAGTCTGTGCATAATAACAGTTCAAATAGTGTTACGATTGAAGAAGGATTTCATTCAGTGGTTTGAAGAGATATATTATTGCATTTATATCATGAAAGGGATACAGATTAAAATGACACTTGGGTGCATGAATGAAGAATAAATTAATGGTCACTCACTCTACTGATTATTTGTTCAAAATATCCTGAAAAATAATTAAGATAAATACAGAGTCATTTCTTCCAAAAATCCAGTGTTCATCCAACTCTTTATTTGATTGGGGAGAAGTAAAATTGGAGTGGTGAACAACTTTATGGAATCTTTACAAAAAGATTGAAAGACCAAAAAGTATGAAAAAATAAAAGAATCAGAATTTAAATAATAAGAAATAAAAATACTAAGAAAAGGCTATAAAAGTTTAATTTATACTGACTGCCTTACAGAAGGTTGAAGTGAAATTTCATTGTGATTCACAAAGTTATGCAAAATAAATCCCTGTTAGAATATTTGTCTTAAAAAACAAACACTAAATTTCTTAGTGGAAGTGAGAACATTACAAAAAGTGCTACACATTTCTCCAAGATAGAGAAGTAATTTAATGAAGCTAATACTGTAGTTAGTAAATAGAATTCACTGTCCCACTCAAAACCATTACAAGCGTAGGGGCATTTAAAGTGACATTAGACTTGATCATGGGGACATGTTCTGTGGGTAAATGTATTATCCATAATTAGCAATCTGTGGCTGGCACAGTGAGGTATGTATATATCCAGCAGCCTGAGGTTTATGATAGGATATGCAGACTCTAGTATTCATACAAACAAAATGGAGGGAGGATTTTGAGCATTATGTACTTTATGTTGTAAATACACTATAACCCTCATAGCTTCTTCTTTTTCTTCTTCTTTCAGATTTTTACCGGTTAGGGGTCGCCACAGCGGATCACCTGAGTGCTCATGATTGGCAGTGGAGTTTTACGGTATCGAGTTGCCAACCCGGCGCCCAACCTTCCACAGAAGGCACACACATGCACAAACTGACACCTAGGGCCAATTTAGAGTGTCCAATCCACCTACAGCATGTCTTTGGGATGTGGGAGGAAACCGGGGTACCCGGAGGAAACCCAAGTGACCACAGGGAGGACATGCAGACTCAGCTCTCATAGCTGCAGGAGTAAAACTGGCACATCTTACACCACTTATCAGCTTTTACTGTATGTTTTATTGATTGATTAAATTGATTTACTATCTGTAACATGAAGTTAAAACATATAGTGCAAGAGACTGATTGGAATCAAATGAGTAGATATCCTGCTGTAATATTGCTACATGAATGTGGGAACAGCTATATTTAATGTTTACAGAGAAATGAGTTGACAGCAGTAAACATCTGCCAACCAGTGAATGTTTATTTGCAGCATACTGATCCAAAAAACAATATTGTTATGTGTGAAAAAATGAATGTGTTATGTGTGAAAAAATGAATGTGGGAACAGCTATATTTAATGTCTACAGAGAAATGAGTTGACAGCAGTAAACATCTGCCAACCAGTGAATGTTTATTTGCAGCATACTGATCCAAAAAACAATATTGTTATGTGTGAAGCATCATACCAATACTGAACTCTGTCTTTTGTGTTACTCATGGCCATAAGAGTGTCCTACAATTCCCTGCCACCAATGATAACTTATACTCTTTCCCTGTTTTTACTGTACGCACTTTGCTGAAGCATGACTGACATACATCTGCTGTATATAAAAGGCTAGCAGCCTTCAGAGTCACTAAAATGAATGCGCCATACAGTATAGTCTGTTTAACAAGCCTTCTTTGAGATACACCACTTTCACAATTAGTGTATGATTGTCATCTGCTGTCTACCATGTCTTAATGGAAACATAAGAACATATTTTTAAAAAGTTTCATGGATGTGTATGTTTGTTTACTGAGTGTAACCCTAATATGTGTCATAAAAGGCTCACAAGTCAAGCCATTTTGATGTCTAGGGTCTGGGTAAGATACAATGCGGTTATACCCACCACTTCCATTCACCTTTTGTGATATTCCATGGCAGCACAGAAATTCGATGAGTACAGCACAATTGCATCTGAACTGAACGTAGCAATAGTATTGATTTAATGCACCAGTTAGTAATAAACAGCAAAGGAGCCACATGTGTAAGCATGCTTAATGCATTCATCTGCAACACTGCGGAATCGCATTTCATGCATCTTGGGAGAAAATGAGAAATGTATGCCACTACTGGGATAACATGTTCACTAGTGCATTGTTTCTGAGGTGATTAAAGGGATCTACTTCAGCAGATCAAACTTTTAAATGTTCGAAGCTCATATGGCTGAGACCATAACATCGAACATTTAAAAGTTCGAATATTTAAAAAAAAAAAAAAACAAAAAACAAAACTAAACGTTTGTAGCAGGCTGCGTCCCCCATACCCCAGCTACTTAAATAAAAGAAAAGGGAAATCTTCCCATTCTGCACTGTACAGGGATCTCCATTCAGACTGTTCGAATTTTTAAAAGTTTGATCATGTAGTCACAGCCATATGCGCTTCGAACTTTCAAAAGTTTGATCAACTGAAGGGGACCCGATTAAAGTGATTAAAGTCGGTAAACATGTATAGACATTGTAACATGCTGATCCTTTTAAGTCTATAAATATTATATAAAGGGTTACATAAATACTCTGATTTAAAAGACAGCAGCTTGTTGGGCAAAATTCAGGAAATCAATTTCTCAATGAAGGAAAATTGGAGAGTAATACTTAAAGGAAGACCT